>NC_083478.1:16065466-16142966 GCF_030014155.1 Tachysurus vachellii | reverse complement strand
GTTAAATATTCCATTTGGTGGTTGCAACAACATGGTACGGTGTCTTTGTTCAAATGATTCACATATTTAGTCACACTCACTGCTTATAATAAATCGCATAGAGCTCAACTTATGCAACGATTCCATCATGTTTACCACAGTCCTAATAAGACCATATGTATGATATGGAGATTGACAGTCGCTATGGTAATGAGTGAAACCCATTTTTCCAAGCGAAAAATGATTTCCACTCTAACAACATCTATTTAAAGCATGTGTAGTTAAGCCAGCCGTCTTATATAATGGGCTATTTCATTGTTACATTATTTTAAATATGTCAAACCTAGGGGCCATTTGAAAGGTATGTCAATTACAGTGGCGTATTGGACATCTCATGTGTCAAAACAATGTGACGAGGCCCGCCATCTTGCGCCTGGCTGCTTACAGTTGCCTTGCACCATTAAAAGCAGGCCATGATGACACTCAGACACAGGAATGACAGTTAGGGCGAGCAATTGAGACTCATTGCGCTCATTGTTAAATTGATCAGGGCCAAAAATAATGCTTCATCCCTCATGCCTTTCCATCACAATTCATTACATTGCGCCAAGACAGACTCCTTTGTGCCATTTTGCTTGTATTCAAATCTCTATAATACCGTCTCGTCTTTAAAGACTGGCCGTAAGTCCCATATCAGGTCTTAATGACCATAGCTGGCCGGCTGGTAATATGTCACTGTTCGCAGGCGATCACCCGGTGGGGAATAGACCATGCCAGTCTTAGTAATTGCACACACAGAGAGATTTATATCACCATTATGTTCACCCATGAGAAATAATTCAAACACAGGATAAAGTGCAATATGTGCCTGTTACAAATCCCTAAACTTTCCACGCATACACTCCAGCCTTGTCGGATGCATTTTATACCACGGTATATGAATTGCTCTGCATAAAAAAAAAAGTGTACACAGTTCGAAAATGCTTTCTCTCTTAGACGGCTGGGAGTTCTCCTAATTGCTGACAGGCAGATAAACAGTTTGTAAGAAAGTAGAATAAGAAGAAGCTCAAAGGTGATTTACTGTCAAGCTTCAAAATTGCTCTCCTCCAGCTGAACAAAATGTATTGGGCAACATTCGTCTGCACTTTGATCATCCTGGGCGAGTGAGTCAAACTCAAAACACCTATCGAGCACACCCTTGGCTCCTTGACTTTCCTGATGCTTTCCTGGGGCTTCGTCATTGCATGATTGAAGGAGCTGCCAATGGAACTCGCTCTGCGTTGTTGTTCAACCTCTCTGTCTTCTCCTCGGGGGAACCGGCAGGTGTGCGCTGACGCAGGCCTGATCACCTTGGTTGCACACCTAAGACCGAAGGGAGAAGAGAGAAGCAAGGCAAGCGAACAAACCCAATGTTTGACAGGCTAATGAACAGCCTCCTAGGGTTATGCTCTCTCTCGCTCATCAAGCTTTGTTGTTGTAGACAGATGACAAATCATTATAAGAAAACAAAATGATGACAGACGATGCACGAATGCCTGAGATTAACACAACTATCGCATGGTCATCTTGATAAGTGAACTCTCAGCAAGGCTAAAGAGTTTTCTCTCTGTCTGTCAGAGGAAAGACAAAGGTGCCTTTTGTGTGTGTGTGTGTGTGTGTGTGTGTATGTGTGTGAATCTCCTGTGAGGCCAAAAGAAGCAGAAATGAAGCAGGGAAGTGCCATGTCAGCTACAAGCAACAGCCATCAAGAGCAGGTCAGTCATTCAGAGTACTGAGTGTTTTGTCCTTTCTTCACCACCTCAATACCTTTCTCTCTATCTCTCTCTCATTCTCTCTCTCTCTCGCTCGCTCTCTCTCCCCCTCCCTCTCTCCTTGTCTCTCTCTGTGCTTGGTCTCAAGGGGCTTGCTCACCAGTGATAGCCCCAGTCAGATCATACCCATGCAATCAAATAGAGTTTTATTATATCTGTCTTCCTGGGGCTGGCACTCCACTGCAAAAACATGTTTTGTTCTCTTTAACCTATTCCGTTGGGGACGCAAACCAACAGTGACACTGTCATTTGCGAGCGATGCAGTAGGACTCCCTTGTGGTCCAAATGTCAGATTACACCACGCAGTACTAGTTATCCTCCCTAAATATAGTTCCTTGGGTATCAGCGGCTGTCGCAGGAAATTCACGGTTTCACACACATGGCCTTTAGTGGGACACTGTCTCTGGCCTTGAGTAGATGTTAAGATCATGCTAATTGTAAATTCATAACCACTTCTAGGCTCACTGTGGGATTCAGACAGACAGTAGCACCTCATCTAGCAATTTCTGCAAGTTAAATCACGGATACTGGATTCTTTCTGGAAGTCAGGTCGAAATTCATTTATTTTGCGTCTCCTGAAGGTCCGACCAACAAACTCTTACGTTCTGGATGATTTCTCTTAAGTGCCATAACCTCTCTGGAGAGTACTACTAGCACCTCACACAATTGGTTTAGATTTCCTCCATTCTCATCCTTCAGCCCTCAGACCCTGTATTCTTGACCCTTGCTACATATCATTGTATACAGAAAGCTTATACTCGATCAGCTGTCACCACACTATAATTTTGTATCAGCCGTAGAGAGAGTGTGAAGGCAGTAAAGAGAGTTTAATGGCTCAGCGGTGTGCGTATGAGAAAGGGGATATCTCTTCCCATGGTTCATTTATTTCAAGCCCTATCAAAAGGAGATAGGTTTTTGTCGCACCACCGATACATGTGCAAGGCCATCTGTTGGCCTGGATAAGGATAAGCGTAGTACAAATGAGCCATCACGATTCAGATAATGGTATAGGGCCATATTGTCTATCATTGCACCGCAATTCATTCTGACATTCAGTGGATGTCGTAGAACCTCCGAGCATTAACGTGGACATAAGTATAGTTACGTTTGAAATAGTCACATACAGTACAGAGCTAGCCAGATGATGGAATAGCTAATGATAAATGAAAAGTGAGCATCTGTGCCTTGAGAAGTTGAGTGAATCTATCTGTAAATATTACTCTGAAAAATTACTAAAGAAAAATGAGATTTCTTTCTATTTCCAAAGCCATCTATACCGGCACCATTAGCTTTACAAGTCACATAACTTTGATCCAAACCTTTTTTTTTCATATCCCGTCAAATACAACAAATTATATCTGAGTTGCTACAAACTGTCTGGCTATGAATGGAAGTGCCTGGATTTCAAGGCCTCCTTCTATGACCTTCAGCCAGTCTGCAGAGCTAAACTTTTGATGATGGGTGTAATTGTGTGAGTGGCTCTGTGACTGACAGGTTCAGAAATTGTTCCAAAGAAAAAAGTGACTAGGTCAGTCACAGACACAACCGTAAGAGAGAGAGAGAGAGAGAGAGAGAGAGAGAGAGAGAGAGAGAGAGAGAGAAAATGATGAGAGTATTATGTAGTAAAACCTGTTTCCCCCTAGAAGCACAGTAAGCCACATGTACATATAACATTTTTTAACATAAAACAGTTCAACACTCTATGGGCCTTTTTACACCTGGTCACGTCATGTGTTTTCTCTGATCCGATAGCTATCAGATTTGTTAAAACTGTTCCATTTACATTACTGTAGGCCACATAAATGCGTCTTGGCGAATCGGATATCAATCCGATCTTTCTACTCCCGCCCAAAATGCAAATATATTTTACCTCATTTCCGGGGTGATTGAAATGAACCACGCTTTGGTGTATGCGGTTGCTACAAAAAACAGCAATTACTGTTTGCTGCATTTTCGCTGGCGGCAGCAGTGCATTTTAAGACCAAACGAGACACCTGGGTGAAAGATCGGAGGCAGCAAAATGACGTGACGAGTGACGTACTTCCGTTTGGGAGGAGCATAGCGCTGACGTATGTGGCTTAAACAACCACATTCATTTACACCTGTCCAGTTTCATCTGAAATGCGTCCCAGACCACCTCCTGAAGTGGTTTCAGAGGGCATTTACACCTGGTTTTTTTTTTTACGATCGGATAGCTATAAGTTCACAGAAAAAACATGAAGTGACCAGGTGTAAAAAGCCCCTAAGAAGAAGTTGGAGACCTCATAAAGATATTATACAATCCATGCTATTTTTATTCCCTTCATATGAGAGAGAGAGAAAGAGATGTAAAAGAGAAAGTGTTGTACGTGATGGATAACAGGAACGAACTGCAGATGTAATCTGATGCATTGTGCTTTAGTATAAGGGGAATAAAACACTTTGGGGTTTGCTGATTACTGCTATATTATAACTTTGGGGGTGGTAACATTTGTATTACAAACCACCACAACACCTATTATCCTTGCTTATAAAAGGATGAATCCTTGTATATTATTATTGCTAAAAATGATAAGCACTTTTAAAGCATTAATACAAGCTTCATATACTGTATATTGACATCTTCATTTTAAAACAAAACAAAAAGGAAACAATTCTTAATAACAATCAAATTCCAGAACGTTCTTCATGTTGTCCGTAAAGCCGCGTTACAGATTTTTTTCATATTGCGCAGTTTTCTACCCCGTCTCTGAGATTACACATGCATATCGCTCACTATTCGAACTCCTCCTTTCGAACACAATCTTTTCTGATAATTACTTCAGCCAGAGTGAGAGCCGTCACGTCGTCTTCAACTTTTGGCTCGTCATTTCCTTCCATTATTACAAACGTGAAATCATTCAAAGCCGTGTATACGTATTTTTTTTCAGACAGCCCAACCCCATAAATAATCGAGGGCCTGTTCAAACCCTCTGAGTAATTACCCATGTGTAGTGACAGCTAAAGGCAGGAAGGAAAATGACATGCCTCCAGCAGGGAGATGTAGTGTAAATTTTATGAATGACAAAGAAGATTAGTGAAAGGACTTGGTACATGTTACCCTGACCTCAGTCGGGGAGGCTGTAGCATGCAGAGAGGAAGGTGAATACAGAAGTGTGACAGAAAGCAAGGATGAATCTAGTCATCCTATGCATCCTATGCATGGGATTTTCTCTTACTGTGTTTGTGCAATCATGACTACAGCGAAACAGTTTTAATCTGGATCTAGGTTTAGATCACTAATGAGCGAACCAGAGGTGACAGAAGCAAAGAAATTTTCCTGGAAGAAGCTTTAAAAGGAAACAGACACAACATGGAACCCAACCTTTACTGACACTGGATTGTAAGATTTAAAAAAAAAAAAAAAAAACTTCTACATTGTATGTATACTATAAACTCAAGATAAACAAGTAAAGAGTCTTGATCATGGTTGAGAATAGGACAATGATATACGTGATTACAGCAGCACTTCTGACTGCTGTATCTAATTTTTCTTGGTATGATATCATTCTGGGGGAGCAGAATTTCCTCAGGGTACTCCGGTTTCCTCCCCCCAGTCCAAAGGCATGCATGGTAGGTTGATTGGCATCTCTGGAAAATTGTCCGTAGTGTGTGATTGCGTGAGTGAATGAGTGTGTGTGTGTGTGCCCTGCGATGGGTTGGCACTCCGTCCAGGGTGTATCCTGCCTTGATGCCCGATGACACCTGAGACACCACAGGCTCCCCGTGACCCGAGGTAGTTCGGATAAGCGGTAGAAAATGAGTGAGAGTGAGAGAGAGAGTGATATCATTCTAAATTAAATACAGGTTTATATAGCCGGTATTTAGATGCTTTATTTTTCTAAGCAATTAGAAATAATAAGCGGAAAAAAAAGACTATTTCTGCTTAATATTATTATAATAAAAATATTTAATAGTTATATATGGTTTACTGTAATCTTTTAATCTTTTAAATTTGACTATATTGTAGATATTTTCAGTCACTACGATGCCTTTTTTGAGGCCGATTTAAGCTCCTTAAAGAATTTGTGGGAATAAGAAAATATCCAATTTGCCTTGAGAATCATTAATTAATTCACTGAGGACCTAGAAATAGTCTCAAATATGAACCCCAAGTGAAAAGAGCAAAGCGAAACTCCAGTCCTGATGAACTGTTTCGCTGGCAGTGATTCCGTCATTGGGTAACACCCATGACTCAACCACGACATTGCTGCTTGATTGTTATTTTTGTTCCACCATGTCTCCCTTGCACTATTCAGCAAGGCCTCCACCCTGAGTCTTCTCACTCTGTCTGATCTGCCATTGATACTCCTTTGTGTTGCCTTTCCATAGAGAGTCTTTGTTCGCTATATAATTACAGGGGTATTTCTTTTCAATTGTGTTCCTGAATGGTGCATGCGAAGCTTCTCTGTCTGCCGTGAGGTCTGACAGTGAGACGGGGCACGCAGCCATGTTCACTCAGACACACACACACACACGCACGCGCGCGAGCGCTATACTGATGAGTGGCAGAAGACGATCAAAAAGGCTCTTGCTTTGTGTCATTGCTCCAGAGGAGGAACAACAGAGGATATTGGAGGACAGGACAGGAGAGGAGTGCCAGTGTAGATTCCAGACGTGTTGTGAAAAGGCCCGGTGTGGTGCATGAGCAATACTTCTGGCCATGCTGCGTTGCAAAACTCCATGTCGGTTTGTGTCTCGTCTTGTAAAGTAGCTGACGTTCTGATTTAATTAACATTCACAGCTGCCAGATGAATTACAAAATCAAAAATGTCTCTGGTACACTCTCTCACTCATCAAGAAGACACTCATCTGTTCATTTATTTATCACAGCAGACGTCCCACCGAGACTCCTTGTAATCCGTACGTTGAAGTGGACGTGGACATGGACGGTACCAGGTCCAGGATGTGCTTTTTATTGATATTCAGTGCTTCAGATGGAATAAAACAAGGTAAATGTTTCACGACTGGGAATCGGTCCTGGATTCAGGATGAAGCGGCATGTCCAGACTAGCTCTATAAACATATTGTGCCAAAAAGATAAATCTGTCTAGCTGCTTTAAAAAATGCCGTATCCCATTGAGATTGGCTTTAGGAGGAGGCCCGCACATCTCCAGAAGAAAAATCAATATACAGAAAGCAAGCAGAAATGATCTGTGTGTGCTCTGTGATGAATTGCACTTAGCACCTTTTTTCACTAGCAGATCAGCCAAATTGAGATGATTTATACAGCGACTAACATTTTTGCACCACGTAGTCTTTGACCGAATATGACAATAAGATCTTCAGTAACGGAAAACCCATTTGAGCAGAGGAACCGTGGTTGCATTGCATGCCACAGTAAGCAGAAATCTGGCATGCTGAGATGCATGAGCGTTCTGAAAGGGATTGGACAGATGCTCTTCATTTCAAAAGCGTTTTCTCATTGCCAACGGCAAATCAACTAAATGCATGTCAGTCACTCCATTCTCTCGCACCACGGAGAATGCTTTTCACTCAGCCTTGCAGTTCCATTCTTCTGTTTTTATTCATTGATCTGCAGAAAATATCCGTATAGCGCTACGTATATACAGTATAACCTTTGGATGTACACGATTTATAAGCACACGAGAGCCTCATATTAAAATGATTGGTCTTGTCCTTAGGATGGGACGAATTATTTGAGAAGCAATGGAGCAAGTCCTTTTGCAATGAAAAAAAAAAAAGGACCACTTTTTGAATTAAATGTCAGACCTTTAATGCTTCTATTAAACCATTGAAATATTTAACCCATTCCCGTTACGTTGACACTGCGCATGTGTGGAGGTTTCAAGACATCTATGATATATTTTTTTTTAGTCTACCGAGTATAATAAAGCTTTCTTTTTTCATAATGGACTATTCCATTACGTGTAAAATGAAATATACCTTACACTAAAATGTCCCTACGTCACTACATCCACAAAGCTAAACTTACTCCCAGCCTCAAAATATAAGGAGAGTACAAATCGTGGAGTATAAACATTTGCAACACGATGTGGATTCTGGAAAGGAGATGAAAACGGTAACAATACCAGAACAGACCAAACAGTATGCAGTAAGCGCTGTATGCATTATGCAAGGAAGTGAAGGGTGTGTGGTGTCGGTGGTGGTGGTGGTGGATGATGGCGAAGATTGAGTCGTCCACTTCCAGCTCACTGGTTTGATATATCCATCACGGACAGCAAAGGAGACCCTGACAGTTGGGCTGCTCAAAGCCAGCTGTTTTCATGCTTTGAAGCTTCAGGAATGTGCAGCCATGTCGAAAAGGATTGTTAGAAGATTATTAAACAAAAACGGCATGCCGAAATCACACGTCTGAGTGACGGAACGCTGTATTTCTGCACTCTTCGCCAAGCTGCGCGCTAAAAGCTATAAACATGCCACGTTAGGAATATTTTTTTTTTTAGATTATATGTGATATCCTTGGCCTCACTCCATTCCAAATATGATCACACTTCCTGAAATATGAATTGGGAACCTGATATGTATACAAACTCAGACAGTATAGTCAATTTATATTGTTGTCAAACAGTTTTCATTTCCGGAACAAAATCCTTTTAATCATATTGCAATATCCTGCTTTTTTTTCCTTCACCACGATTGCGAAACTCACGACGGTGAGAATCGAGATTAGTAAGGAGGTCACCCACATCTTCTTTCTGTTTTCTCACCTCAAATAAAAGAAGACAGAATAACAACGATGCAATACATTTTTTCCCTTATGCATCTTCAATAGCCTATTTTTTTTTAAATGACCATAAAACACATTCTGACAGTTCCTAATTATAACACACTGCTTATTCACCAAATAGTACAAAATCTTTGCCCAAGTCATGCCATACTGTGTCTTGCTTGGAATGTACATTTACTTTTTTCTTTAAACGGCATTTTGCCAGACACCCTTATCCAGAGCAACCTTTTTTTATACAACTGAGCAATTGAAGGTTAAGGTCCTTAAAATAAAAATAAATAAGTGAATACATACAATTGAAGTTTAAAATTAATTTTAAAAAGATTAACTTAAAATTTAAAATACTACAGTATATATCTGTTCCTATCCCTAATGAGCAAGCCGGAGGCGACGGGAGCAAGGAAAAACTCCCTGAGATGACATGAGGAAGAAACCAGTCTCAGAAGGGAACCTCATCCTCATTTGGGTGACACTGGACTGGAAATAATGTAAATGTAAATAATGTCTTTTCTACAACAGTTTATAATAATGCAACCGAGAGCTCCTGAGGAACTAATGCGTCATCACAATCTCTGAGTTCAGCACAGACCTGATAGCTGATAAAGACCAGACCATACAGATGACTGTACTGACACAACCTTCTTACCTTAAATACTGATGAATGTGAACAAAAAAAAAAACATCAATATCTAGCCCAGGGATGCCAGCATTTATTTTTGAACCAGGCGCCATTTGCGAAACACATCATTTTAAAAACAAATAAGGAAAAAATAAGGTTTTAAAATCTAATGTAACTTCCATGGCTGCTTGCTCACCTAAGAAGCATCAACTCAAATAGTTTGCTTGGCTGTGTGCGCACTTACAATTCCCAAGAGTGCCACAAGCTGTGTCTCACTCACCCTCAGGGTCCACAAGCATTTCTGTCCGTGAAATGAAATTGTATGGCATGCGAGATTAGCCCGACACTAATGCAAGGTCAAAAATAATAGAATCAATAGGCAGGCCTAGCGATGTTAACATTTACAGAAAATTACAGAGTGAAAAGCGCTGTCGAAAACAGAATGAAACGAGTCTCCGCTGAATTCGTATTGATGTCTTTTCATTACTTCTCATAATTCGACTTTTCTTTTGTGCGCTGCGGCGGTCAGCGGCCGTACTTTATTACCCTTTGTGGTAGATGTGCGTGTCACAAAAAAAAGGTGTGTGTGCGCATATGAGGCTGCGAGTGTGTGGAGACAGGGTCAATGTACTGCTGTCAGCTTTCAGTGACTTCTTGTGGCCAATCAGATTGTCAGGTCTTAATTGATTAATGACACGCATAAAGAGAAGGGATTAGGTAACCTTGTGTTGTCAGCTTTGGTGGAGCTTTTCGGTGGCGCAAGTTCGTAGTAGGTCAGTGACCACGTTGTCTCGACAGAAACAAAATGCACACAATGGATATGTATGTATATATATATATTTTATATCTCCAAGGAAAAAGAACTATATATATATATATATATATATATATATATATATATATATATATATATATATATATATATATATACACAGTGAAATATATGTTGTGTTTCCTAGTATATGCAACACTATGTACATGATCTGCGTCACTGATTTGCCAATCTCTTTTTTGTCTGTCAGTAATAACAATGAAGACGTCTGATAATTACGGAGAAGGAACAACCATGATCGGGGAGAGAGTTGATGAACAAGTCTACAAAAGCGTGATTGCACGATGACAAAGACAACGTCAAAGCGTCGAAGCAGAACAAAGCCCGCTAACATCAATGTAAACAAAATGTCTCGGTTCTAGTTTTATTGCCCCTCCGAACAATGTCAATATCAGCCAGCGACTCGTGGGTGAGTGTTGTGGGCTCAGCCTCGTCTGCTCAAGTCTATTGTCACTCTCGCCTGTGAAAGGAAAATAACAGTTATGGATGGTTTTCTTGGCGCTGCCATTGTCACATCAAGTGTTTTTATTGCTGTCATTATAGTTTAACATCGCACTGTTAATTCTGTTAATTAAAAAGCTGATTGCTTTTGCCAGTCTGTGATCTCCATTTGGTGAGTCCATATGGTAGGAGATTACTTGTTGTAAATTTCAATGAAGTCTTATCAGAGCTCGGATACATATAATCAAGCAGTACAAGTACTGGAATTAAGTCTATAAACCTCAATTATCTTCTCGTGCATCAATAGTGTACTGTACATCTGATTATCTGAGACTTTACTATTCCTCCAGATAAACCGTTTCGGCTTAAAATGCAATCAAAATTCAGATCTTTCCGAATGGTTATGTTAATTAAGCATTTTACCCTGATGGCACTCGCATTTAATAGGATTTAATATATAGGTCCGGATTTCCAGATTTACTTTACAGATGTAATCACGCTTTAAGTTAGTTACATTGTAATTCGGTCTAAGATTTAATCTGAGTTTTAGATTATTTTAAGTGCTACATTATATCGTATAGATGAGAGCTTGTTTTTTTTTTTTTTTGAGCACTTCCACCTCCATCTAGCTGGCAAGCCGCTGAAAGAGAGCTCATTGTTTGCAATCTTGCTGTCAGCAAAACAAGAGGCCCATCTCATGTACATAAATCAGAATGACACTCACACTGATGGTCTCTGATAGCATGGTTTTATTGGTGCCCTAAGGTACCGAAGTTCTGAGGCACAATATGCTATCCAAAGCCATGCAACGTTGTAGCTCATGTGTAGCTTACGACATGAAGAAAGGTTGCAGAGGCTCTAAAATGCAGGGTTATCCTATAGCCAATAGTTGCTGTGGAATTAAAAAGGTAAATGTTCATAATCTGAGAATCAGGTTTTGACTCAGGGTGATGGGACATGTCCGGATTAGCGTCATATGATTAAATGTATTAAAAAAAAGACTCATTTTAAATTGACTAATCTCATCACAATACAGAAAACTCAAATGATCATTTTTAATGACGAATACATTGTAGTAGCTGCTCTCTGCCGTACAGAAGACTCCCAAAAATAAAGATAACAGGATACACGTGCAGCGTGCAAAGTGACGACATACAAAACTGCCGTCCTCAGGTAAGTGATGACACGTAGAGCTTTTACTTGCCAGCTGACAATCACATGAGATCACTAAATCAGCTTGGGATGCAGTCAGTGATAGCGTTAACATAGAACACTCGATGTATGTAGAGGCTGCCTAGCTCCAAGGTGACTTATCAGCTCAGTTCTGGACAGTGTGGGTGTCCACCTGGGAAACGGTGAGTGATGACAGAAAGACTCTTATTTGAAAAGTGTGTGTGCGCGCGTTACACTTGTGCAAAATTTACTGCTCTACACTTCCCTTGAGAGACTGTCTGTATTTGTACTTTGCATTCCAGTGGAGAAAAGCAGTGATGGGAACTAGAGCTAACCTGAAAAGCGTTCCACTTGTCTTGTCAGAAAAAACTAATTGCACTCATCGTAAATGGAAGAAGGCTTTGGGTTTGTTTTGTAGGTCTTGGCTGCTGTCTCCTTTGAGGACTGAGGAACCATATAAGATGCGTTTGACCTTTTAATGACCATCAGGACAGTTGAGTTTACTATATCAAGATGTGGGTTTATCACGTGGGAGTTAATGTGTGTATGTTCTTTACAGAGCTATAACTCTGGAGTCTCTCAGGAAGTAGTGCATAACCTTAGAGCTAGTAAAGTTAGCTTAAATATGTTCCAGTATGGTCCTCGCTATCATATGATACAGAATATATCATATTTTACAAGACAGGCATTTTCTGAATCGTATTCATGACGGGTCAGATTTAAGGCCGGTGTGAAATTATTAGTGAGTGTTAAAGGCAGTGGTGAATACATTGCGTTTTTTTTTTCTCTCCTGAATGTGATTATATAAGCTTCACTTAACACAAGAATAACAGTGTAAATTCTTTTTCTTCTTCTTCTTCTTCTTCTTCTTCTTCTTCTTCTTCTTCTTTTTCTTCTTCTTATAATTATTATTACAGACATCACTATCATTTTTTTCCCCACAGCACAAGTGCATGTTTTGCGACACAGAAATGGGTTGCTTACTTATACAATAACAATAATCAATCATGAACATCACAGAACTTTTTTTTTTAGCTCTGTTTATGTTTTCCTGCTTTACTTAGTGGCCATGAAAAGTTTAGACATGTATGTTTATGCAGTTAGGCTTGTTCTTTATAACATTACGGAGTCGACTTTAAACGAAACGTCTTATTTAGCCGTACTTGCCACCTTAGATTGAGTACGGCGGTGGAGAAGAGCAGGTTTCTGTACAGCTGTAAGTAAATCATGTTTTTGTCTTATATGCATCTGAACCCCATGTCGTTAGTGAGCGCCGAAGAGCTAGTCGGTATCATTAAGCATAAGAATTTTTTGGGGGGGGAAAAATCAGGAAGTGAGTAGTTCTAATGTAATAATGTAATAATGAAAATGCGATTTAAACTGCTTAATGCCACGGGTTGTAAGAATTTACAAAATTGTGCCCTCCCTGGTAGAAAAATGCTACTGCAGGCTGGTTGATTTAAAAAAGATTTCGTAATGTGGGATGTGTTGGATCTTTCTCCTGCGGCATGAATTAATCTCACAGCTGTGAGTGCACACAGAATTACAGAGCTGCATCCCAAACTGCATAATGTATGTATTACACACTATGCCTAAACAGGAATGACACCAGTGATGTACTGACAAATTATGAGGTTTGGGACACAGCCTAAGGGTTTGCAAAGATATATTTCAGTATTACAATATTAATTACATACATATTACATTACATATTATTTTAGGATTATGCGCAGCCTGGAGCCTATCCCAAGGTACTTGTGGCACAAGGTAGGGGACACCCTGGATAGTAGGTCACAATTGCGCACACACACTGTAGATGCCAATCTGCCTACAATACATGTCTTTGGACTTTCAATATCGAATCTGTGTATTTTTTACAAGCCTGTGAAACACATTAAGCACACGCCGGACTATGTTAGTACGCTAGCCAAAACACAGAGCTATAAATATAAGTTACACACTGAAGGCAAGCAGACGTGCTGGATGACTCACTCTTGCCCTAAATAACCAGGTTTAAAATATAAAGATACAGAGAAACACAAGAACACCTCACTAGCTATTAGTCCTCTAGCTAAAACAACTTCACACTGGTTAATGAAAGTGATTTTTAAACCATTTAATTGCTTCCTATCCAATTATAACCAACAAAATAAACTTTTTCTATACATGTTTGTTTGCTTTGCTTATACTCTCACTCTTATTCTCCCTCTGCCCCGATTGGCTCCAGCGATGCCCGGCGGTGTAGATGGGTTTCTTTCAGGCCTAATCTTAGTTAGTTGGTCTTAGTTGGTGTATGTAGAACGGGGCATAGAAGCCTTTATTATCGCCACATATACATTACAGCACAGTGGAATTCTTTTCTTCACATACTGTACACATACACAGAGTGCAGGGGCAGCTATGATACAGCGCCCCTGGAGCAGGGAGGGTTGAGGGTCTTGCTCAAGGGCCCAGCAGTGGCAGCTTGGGTGTGCTGGGCCTTGAACCCCCGATACTCCAATCAACAACCCAGAGCCTTAACCAGTTGAGCCACCACTTCCCCAGTGGTGTATTTGTATGATGCATGTATACAAATTCCCCACTTGTTTTGACCTGATATCACAGACACAGAATTCTCACAATGTGAATTACTCTTACACAAATGTCAAAGAGACTCAGGTATTTTTAACGTCAATAGACTTTTAACAATAAATCCAATCGTATATATAAACTTGTGGACCAACCAATAACCAAACACACAGTTTAAGGACTACTCAAAAGAAAAGTCTAAAGCCACGTTCACACTGCAAGTCTTAATGCTCAATTCGGATATTTTGCTCAGATCTGATTTTTTTGTTTGGCTGTTCACATTACCTTTTAAAATGTGGCCTATATCAGATACCAGTGTGAACTGTTTGCTGTTTCGAACTGACCCGCATGCGCAAACGAACAATAACAATGACGTCACACGCAGCACGCCGTTGCGCTAAAGTTGGCAAGGTTATGGAGGAAGTAAGCATTTTCGCTTTTCTTTCTAAATGTTTGTGTAATGGCAGCACAGAGACGCAGTGTTTTGAAAATTTTCGGATGTCGAGGGCAACTTTTGATTATTTGATCCATTTTGTAGGCGTAGTCACGTTTGTGTGTGTACTCGCTGGCACATAATTGCGACGAATGTCGATGCAGATTGACGTAAAAGTCGCATCAAATCCGCCTTGATTGTTCACACTGCGGCCACATTGGAAAAAATCAGATTTGGGTCTGATTCAGGACCACATATGGAAGTGGTCTGAATCTGATTTGAAAAAATCAGATTTGGGCTAGATCTGAGTGTCCACACTAGTCCTGAAGAAGTCTGACCTGGTCACTTGACCCCAAAAAAATCAGATTTGGGCCACTTTTACCTGCAGTGTGAACGTGGCCTTAATCACCATGTTCACTCACTCAGCCTCAACCTCAGACAGGTTGTGATACACACTTCTAATCCCTGTGCTAGCTGATGTTCTCGCCCCTAGACCCTGACCATGTGGACCCTGATGCACCACATTCTCACATCTCCAGTCCTCTAGCAGCAGAGCACTGTCATATCTGACATTGTCACGTCAACTCCAACACAGCCTAGAAACGGAGGCGTGTTTGACCCAGGAGAAAGAGAGGACTGACCTACTTTATGTGATTTCTCCATTTATTCTTGCCTATATCTGCAGGCTGGGATAAAAAGATACATCTTCAGACCTACCTACACTGCTGCTCTCACATTTTTGTTCAGTAAAAAACTTCATCCTTCTGTTCTGTTCATTACTTCAGTGAACCAGGACGTCTTTGATTTTGAAGGTTTTGTTGCTGTCATTTATATTTAAACCTACCCTTTCCTTCAAAAAAAAAAAAAAATAAAAATCCCAATAAAATCCCAGTTCTAACAACTGCAGTTAGGATTTCTTCATTTCAAGCTGGTATATAATATTTTTGAACTGACAAATTAGCTTCACCCACAGCCAATAGAGGTGCTCAGCTCTGAGGGTTATCCTTAAAAAGCAAGGTTAGGAATAGGGAAAGACACTACAGTGTGCTCAGTAAAATTGCAATTCATCTCACTACCAGCAGAGGGCATTACAAATTACAAACAAACCCTTTAAAATATCACATTTCACCGGTCCTTGTTTAATATATATATTAATATACAGATTTTAAGGAAGGTAACTACATTTTTTTAGACAGCAGTGATGTATACATTAGCAATATGAACAATATTTATAGAAATAGATAGCAAACCTACTCTATGGATACAGAGAACCTCACAAGCTTGGGGGAGCTTCTACATGTGACAGCATGGGACAGAAAGTAAAGCTTATATCTCAGCTTAACCTTTGCAAAGATCGGTTAAAAAAAAGTACAGTTGAAAGAATGACATCTGGAACCATTGGGGACATGACTACAAAAAGCACATTAAAGGAAAGTTATTTTTTATTAAATTATTTAAAATGGCCAGTTTTGACCAAATGAGTTAAACTTAGTGACCTGACCCAGTTACACATTATTTTGGGAATTCACCATTTTAAATCCAGTGTAATCGAGGACTAGGCCTAATCTGTGAGCAGTAAACTATTAATTAGATAAGGGAAGTAGGAACGTGAAGCGTTCACACACACACACACACACACACACACACACACACACACATATACTGCTCTTATTTCCAAAGGAATACATTTGAGGAAAAAGTAATCATACACCAACTCCAGTGATTTATAATAGACAGCATGGATTTCAAAGCAGGCTGAATGAGCCAGAAAGCTGCTTTTTTATTTTAATAGGAGGAAGAAAATTGTTAAATCTCAGCACCATTGAAATTCTTGCTGTGACACGTCCTGCTGTTATGGCTTGTCTGGCAGTACAGACATCAATATCTGGGCGAAAGGTGCCAAAATAAAGCAAGCTGAGGCCAGATAATACTGCTTCACAAATTGTAGACAACATAGAAAGTGTTGAATAAGATAAACTTAGTCAATGTTGTATTGTCTCTTACCTGAGGCACACACACACATATATATATATATATACACACACATACATATATATATATATATATATATATATATATATATATATATATATATATATATATATATATATATATATATATACATACGTACACACACACACACACACACTGTTTTTATGGACCTCTGCTCATGGTAGATGCTTTCAGTAGTGGACATACACAGCCCCATACACAGGAAGCTCTGATACATTTTGTTCTCTCATCTTCAGCAATAACTTTTTCACCAATTTGTTCTACACTACCTCTTCTCAAGGATCATACCAGATGGACCAGCTTTCAATCCCACACACATCAGTGAGCACTGGGTGCCCGTGACCCTGTCACCGGTTCACCGGTTGACCACCTGGTACTAATTACTGTATATCAGAGGAACACCCAACAAGAAAGACCCAGTCGTCTAACCATCACGATTCGCTCAGATCCTAATACCTTTTTATGCTTCTAACACATCAACTTCATGAAATTATTGTTCACTCTTTGCTGCACGCATTATGTAATCCGACCACTTTGTAGGTGCCAATCAATGTTTTTCACTTCACTTGTCAGTGGTTTTAATGTTGTGGCTGATCAGTGTATATCATATATGAGAGAGAGAGAGATAGATAGAGAGAGAGAGAGAGAGAGAGAGAGAGAGAGAGAGAGAGAGAGAGAGAAAGGGAATATCACTTCTCCTCTGCTGGACTTGACATCTATCAGTACGAGTCTGACATGAGCACTGGACTGTTTTCTTGTTCCACAGATAGACAACACAGATCTAACACTTCCCCATTCACAAACACCCCACTAAGTCATTTACACCAAACCTTTTGCTAATAGTGCTGACCTGCTTTGTGGTGTCCAGTTCCCAGATCTGGGATCTCTGTATCCTTATAATACCATGTGTTAAATAAAAAGGCATGTAGACGTTAGTGGCTTTTTTTTTTCTTCTGTGTAACAAAATGACAAGTTGAAGAAAAGTCAGATTTTTAAATTTAAAATATCTGAATGTGCATCTAAGTACCAAAATATTACCCAGAATAGAAACCCTGCTCTTAATGAACAGTTTAGAAAGATGTTGAGGCCTGAGGAAAACATTCAGAG
Source organism: Tachysurus vachellii (assembly GCF_030014155.1). Classification (NCBI taxonomy): domain Eukaryota; kingdom Metazoa; phylum Chordata; class Actinopteri; order Siluriformes; family Bagridae; genus Tachysurus; species Tachysurus vachellii. The sequence continues at coordinate 16,125,260 of NC_083478.1, read as the reverse complement.
TGTGGGTTGAGCTCAGTCCCAGCCAACAATTCTATGTTTCTTCAATTTTATGGTTTAAACCTTTGGGTTAAATCCTTTGTTCTGGAAATGCACCGATTTTAAATATCTTAAATTTTTAGTAGGCATTAGGCATTTGAATATGTACACTTTATTCAGAATGAACAGATAATGTAATGGTGTAACAAATATGAATAGATGGTGCACTTTTTATTTATTTTTTTCTTTTTAGAAAGCTTGTCAGAAAGATTCACAGGTCACCTCATTGGGGCTTGAAAAAAGGTCATTTTTTTATATTTTTACGGTCTGATATCAAGCTTGCAGGAAAATAATTACGTATTTATTCATCCTTTGTCACTGCCTGGTCAGTTTATAGTGTTTTTTTTTTATTAATTTTTTAATTTATTAGTTTGTTATTGTTTGGCAAATAGGAAATAAAATCAACTAAAGGAAAAAAATACATAAAAAAAAAGAAATTTATGCACAAACTTCATTTGTTGGCCACATCCAATTAAATCGGTACATAAATACATATAAGGTCATTGCATTACACTACAGGTCTGCATTTTTGGAGCAGCGTTCCCGTAATAATGTCAAGCAGATGTTTCTCATTGCAGGTATTTTTGGAATACAGCAGCCTAACTATCTTCTAATCTAATAAAATTAAATAAGTTCTAGTACAAGGTTCTAATAACATCTTCTGAGGTACAAAGTGAACAAATAACATAAATAATTCTAAACGTCTTTGTCATCTGTAGTGGCAGTAACAATGGAGATATAAGAATAGCTTGACTTTACATGCTAATTATGATTTACATGCTAATAGGTGGCTATTCAGTGCACTTTCCTGCTGTCCATGTTATAATATCTGGCTACTGTCTTATTAGTTTCCCTGTGGTTACGGAAATAAAACACTATACAGTTTATAGAGTTAAACAGCAGAGAAATAATTCCAGTGTGACGGAGGTTTGTCAGGAAGAATTCTCAGCATAATTATTTGCTGGCTCAGAACCAACGCGTAAACAGCGTGTAGAAGCTGCATATTTAAATCTCGGCCATGTGTTTTGATCCATATGGTGTAATCAAGGCCACAGTAGCCATTCTCATTATCTCTCCAATCAAATGACTACCCCTTTCTGCAAACACATTGCTTTCGAAACGGACTGCGCTTTCATATAAAACCCATAACAATTTGATGCAATTCCACTTTTTAATTAAGCCTCAATGCCACATAAATCAGGGATCGGGATAATTAACAAAATAACAGAGGCTGATAATGTGGGCCCTAGCCTTAAATCTCTATAGACTTGCTGGCTAGGTGGTAATAAAGGGGGAATAATGGCATGACTGCTTGATATTTTGGTGGCAGCGGGGCAGGGGAAATAACACCTTTAACAGAGCACTGCGGTCTTAATTTGTAGAGGCCGCCTCATGCCGCTCTTCTCGCGAGGCAGGTCATTTATCATTTAGGCGGCCGTTATTTTTAATGAGTCTGTTATCATTCATTTTAGGGCATCCCACCTTTCCATGACACGGATAGTATTTCTTTTTATATAGGACAAAGGATTTATGCCGCCCTCTCTCTGTCTCTCCCTCTTATGGGCACTCAATTCCTCCTCTCGTTTTTCCACCATCTCAGGACTAGTAGCTGTCATCCCGGCTCTTTTTTGATGACAGTTTTGGGGATAGTTAGAATACTACACATGTGCACGTCCATCCCCAGGCCACTAAAAAGGCCAAAAGGGCTTTTCAAACTCAAAGCGCAAGCTACTGTATATACTGTAGATCCAAACTTTCTGACTAGTACTGAACACTCTGTGACATCACGCACATACTGGTGGTTGTTAGGTGTGTTTGTAGCGGCGAGGCTACAGGTACAGGCGGTTGTTGTGTAGAGCTTTGATTCTATAACACGCTACTTGATGCAGCCTGTCTATGTGCCCATGCACTATTGTGACAAGCCCATGCAGTGTTTTGACAGCAGATGACAGCCACCAGGCTGACACACTTCTCACCCCATGATGACGGATATGGAAAGAAAGAGTTAACCATCATACTTACTGAATGTCAGTTTTTAATCATAGACATTACAATGGAGAATTAAAACCTCGATACCAGCTCTTATAGACAGTGAAGGCTGGTCATGATATTAGACAGGAGGGCTAAAATCTAATAGCTTGGAAATGAAACTATTAGAGATGAGTAATGCATTATATCATAAGGTCTCATCGATTGCATAATAAGAATGTTGCGGAGGAAAACTACTACTACTACTATACACACTCTCTCTCTCTCTCTCTCTCTCTCTCTCGCTCCAGAGAGGAATTCAAGTTTTCTATTTTCGTTATGTGTCATCTCAATACAAAGCCAAACATGGTGCACAAAAGTTTAACCCTTTCATTCAAACCAGAAAAACACTTACAGTTCTGTCATCTGTCTTATCTACTTTTAGCTTCTTCTACTAAATAATCCAGCTTTTTTGTGTTCATTACACTTCTATCTGTTTTTCATGCACCTTCGCGAACAAGTCAAACCTAGATCGAGCTTCACTTTACTGATTGTGTCTGAATCTACAAACTGTACTAGAAAGAAATTTGTCTATAGTCCATAGAAGATGACTAGTGAATAATTACTAATTATGTCAAATCCAAAAATGAAACTGTATGTTGTCTTTGAGAAAAAAAAGTGTTATGTGCAAAATTTGTCATTACAAATTAAAAAAAAAAAACAACAAATAACATATACCATGGTTAAAGTTCTGATATATTATATATGCCTCTTTTTTATTCAAGCTAATCAGTCAGACTTTATTTCTTTATTATTTCTTTATTATTTCTTTTAGGGTATGACAATAAGTGCAAGAAAAATCATAACAGGACATGATGATGGCTTCTTAATCAATAGCAATCATTCCAGTCATTCCAGTTCCTGTGCTGTCTCACCTCATAGGGCTCTGTTTATCTTCATGGTGTGTGTGTGTGTGTGTGTGTGAACCTGTGCAAGAATCTAAGGGCAATTTCTCTTCAGATATCCTGCTACACGCGTCACAGATCCCACGGCATGCCGCAGCACAGGCAGATATTGCAAGTCCATTGCTCAACTCGGCTAGGAACGAGGACACGTCAGTGCTCTGAGATCTGCGGCGGAACAATGGTATGTCTGTTTAACGTGAGTAGCGTGGGTGGCACGTCAGGATTGCGCTGCTGATTTATGAGGCCTCTCTGCTTTTTGCAGCGCGCCTCCGTGCAATATGTCCTCCAAGCCGCATCCTGTTGGGATTGCTGACCGACATGTGTTCCTGTGTTGGAATGGGACAACGGTGCAGTTCTGGCCAGCTCGTTCGAGGCCATATGGGATGCTGGCTCAGAGAGACAGTGCGGCAAAACTCTAATGAGCATGGCAAGCTGAATCTGCACACGAATGATTTTAATGCTGCAGACTTAAATAACAAAAAAGGGGATGTATAGAGAACACGAGTCGTGAAAAAAAATGTGCAAACACATCCCCGTGTGGTCACACCATGATGCCCCTGCACACACTCCCGCATGCAGATATCCTCACCCCATGCCTATCACTCCATCAACACACACCTACACAAAACCCACATGCCCACACACTACAAAAGGCCCACACACACTGGGCTTTGGCACTGATACTGTAGGACAGAGATCACAGGGTTTTGCGCTTACTCCAGGAGGCTTTCCTGTCCTCTTGTGTAGCAAATAATGTCAAGCCATCACACTTCCTCAGAAACATTCTCAATATTCTCTGAAGCTTTCCTTAGACAGCTACAGCATCTTATCCTAGCGACGTAGCGACATTTCTACACTTTCATACTTAGGATCTTCATCTCTAAGTTCTAATGAATATTCTTTCCTCAATTTTAATTCATTTTCCACGGACCTGTTCTGACAGATTACCATGTTAACACGCCTCTGTCATCTTAAACCTGATGGAAGACGTGCTCTAATTAATGAATTAATACGTTCACGTCACATGACATCAATCTGCACGCTGATGTCTTACCTAAACTGCTCTCACTAATTCAGCAGGTTTTATTAAGATATTTTGTAAGCACTTTACAGCCTCGCTATCAAACCGGCTACGTTCGGACCACAGACGAGAGAGCCGGCCCTCGTCTAAAGGTACTGCCAGCCTGCCTGGGGTAATACATCACGAATTCTGTAAGGACAATACGGAGATGCTGAAAGTGAGTACAAATGCATCGCAGTTGCACAGTGAGCACTTTGTTCCAAATAATGTTGTCATCAATTTTCATCTTTTGTTTAAACATATTAGTCTTTTGGACAAGATAGGTCATATTTCAGCAGCTTGATAAATTCTTCCTTCTAGACTTTCTCACAGAACGTGCACTTAATTAATTACACAACCTTTAATTGGACAGATTATTCCTAATGGTTGTTGCAGTGCTAAATGTACAATCTTGCAGCAGGCTCAGGAGTCATTATTTTAATGCCACTTTCTCGGCTGGTTGTAATCAGTATATTTCAAATAATAAATCAGCTTCACATTGTGAGAAATATTTGCCCCTAAAATAGATAAATTGCATGCTCATTTCAGTAGGGATAAGTTTCCCCCTATTTTCCTGCACCTATATTGCCCCCTTTACACTCTGATCTTGCACATGTAGTGCTTTATTAAGGGCAGATCTAATTTTTTTTTTTCCAGCTTTATGATGTCTGCAGGCATTTGGGTGTTTAATTAGGGTGGTAATGTCCGGTGATGTACATGATGGATTTTTACGGAAGCCAACTTTAACTATCCGAGGCAATGCCATAAATTATCACCTTGGCTATAATGCGTGTGTGAGTTTGTTTAATTAGGATGTCCACCGGAGGAAGCGCCTGGGTGTTGCTGGGTTTGCAAAGGAAATGCCAATTACGTGAACACTGTGCTTTTACATTCCACTAAAGAATTTCAGTAAGTAATAATAAAGCACTAAAAAGAGTCTGATTACAGTACATGCATGGACTGGGTTTTTATGCTTTCTTTGCTTTTTTGCTAAATATTACATTAGATATTAATCATGCATACATTTAGATTTACATGAATCATTTCCCAGATGTTTTTGTCCGGAGCAACGTACTGAAGTTTAATATAATAAAAGCACTTAACTGGAAAAAGGAAAAAAAAAATGCCGTGTATGTATACAGTATAGAGTGCATACAGACCATCCAGTATAGCTGGATGTGTATTACAGGAAATTGTTAATATGCAACGGTAATATGATTTTCTGCTTCTCTGTGTTGTCTCATAAAAGTGTTTACAGGGGGGGAAATGTGCTAAAGGAGAAATTGAAAGCTCCTTCAGAATAACAGAATGGATTATAAATAAATATGACAAATTACAAAAAAAAAAGTACACGCATCTTTCTGCAATCATTTTTGAAAAAAAAAAAAATAAGAGTAGAAAAATTGTGTTTGCTGATTTGAAATTGTCTTTTGTCCATTTGTGTATGTATCTGTCCATCCATCCGTCCATCCATCCATTTCCTGTATCACTGACCCTACACACTGTTGTAGGGAGCCTGCAGCCTATAACAAGAGACATGGACTTGGACCAGCACGGGGTAAAAGTCCATCACAAGGCTCAATCATTCACACACTCACACACTACAGACAATTTAGAGAACCCAATCAGCCTACAAGATGTTTTTGGCCTGCAGAAGGAAACTGGAGTACACAGATGAAACCCCTTAAGCATAACATGCAAACACATAGGTGGGTATCAAACCCCCACTGGACACTTCTCACTCAAAGACTCAAAGAAGTTCTACCACATTGTGTCTCAATTCCATCCTGTGCCCAGGACGTGTCCTGATTTTGCAATCTCACCTAGAAAATGAGTGAAAAGTATTCATCTGGGACGTCTGAAAGAAAAAAAAGGATTGACGGACAGCACTGAATCCTGCCTTATTACACCTAAGTGGGTGTTTAATTCACTCGAACAAAATGACAGCTCTATTCCAGTTCACTGGTGCAACATTTCCAGATAATAGCATTGTCTGGAAATCACTGCATAGATAGCTCATGTCTATAGGTGTGTATATAATTTGAAAAAAAAAGTACTAATATTTGAGAAAAGTTGCTCAGCTCAGGAAGTGCTGGTGCAAAGCAGAGTGGAGGATCCACAGGCCTTGGTCACCACAGCGGGCATACATGTCACTCTGTCCTCATTAACATGACTGATAATGTCATCTATCAGTCGTCTAATTGGCAATGAGGATCTACTGTGGGTATTTTATCCAAGCCCAGAGATCCATCACTGGGCAATAGATGAGTGGATGGCACTTCATTACCACACAGCTAACCAGGTAAAAGTCACATCCATTTGTAATGAGAGCGAGAGCGATTTCGCTCCTGTCCATTCTCATTATGCAAAGTTCAATGCGTACGCATGCGTATTGTAATTATTTTGATGAATATTCAAAGGCCCCTCCAAAAGATTTGTCTTTCGCATTATGTCCAAGAAGGAAATGTAACACTTCTGCGATTCAAAAAAAAAACCCAGAGACAAACAAATAGCACTTACTGTACTGTATTGAATTTAATAAATGATGTGTACATCCTTGTAGCTATGTATTTATAATACAAAACGTTGACTAAATGCACAAATGTACATATTTAGTCATTCAAATATGAGTGAGCCACACAACCCCACCCCCCCCCCCACCCCCCTCCCCTTGGTGCAACCATGAATCTTTTCTCCCACCCTCTCTTTCTCTTACTCGTCCTTCCCATTTATTGCTTTGTACAGCAAAGCACCATTACTGATCCCTTCCAAAGCACAAACTAAAAATCTATCCTGTTGTCATTTGCTGCGCTGTGCCATCTATCATCTGGGGAGGTGTGTGTGTGTGTGTGTGTGTGTGTGTGTGTGTGTGTGTGTGTGTTGGGGGCGTTTGGGTTTGGCAGTGTCTTCATGCCAGAGAGGAGGCTCTGGAACAGGAGGCAGAGTCAAGGACTTTCACGCGTAACAAAAAACTTGTCACAATTATTTATGGCTCGAGCCGAGGCACATAATAGGACACATCAAACTGCTGTTTTTTTTTCCTCTCGCTCTTTTTTCCGTTCAACCAACAGCCCCCCACCACCTCACACACACATACACCCCACACCCCTGTCCCCCCACCCATTCCATTTTTTTCTCCCTGTGCAGTGATGAGCGCCCTCACATTGCCGGATCCCTTGTCGAACTGGGTCACAGGCATCTCTTGCCTTACACATACAATTTCCAAGACAATGGTGGAGCACTTGGGGGAAGTGACAGTGACAAATACGCAAGGCCCCACGGAAAGCTGGGCAGCCTGTTACATGAGTGATTGCGCCAATAATCATGCAGGGCCGTCACGTGGCCCCAGGGCAGGGTAAAGAGAGAGAAAGAAGGGAGGGGGGTGCAGTAGGAAAGAGAGGAGTATAGAAGAGATAGAGAAGAAAGAGAAAGCAGGATAGACAGATGGAGAGGGAGTGAATTGAGCAGGGAGACTGCAAGGACGACCTATGAGCCATGAGAGGGAGCTGGCTAGCGAGTAAGAGAGGCAGAGGGACATTGAGAGAAAGAGAGACAGAGAGAGAAAGTGTGTGTGTGTGTGTGTGTGTGTGTGTGTGTGTGTGTGTGTGTGTGTGCATGCACGACAGGAGCTCTGAGGGGGGGCTCGAGGCTTTAGGCCTGGCTAACAGGTCCTGGCAAATCATTTTTTACTCCCTTATCATCCATCTGCGACTTCCTTCCTCTCCGATGAGGAGCTGCTAAATGACTGTCACTCGCTCCGCTATGTTCCATTGCGCCTCTCGTAATTGGGAGAGGGTCAGTTGGGCCTGTTTCCGCTTGTGACCTTTCTTCAACTCAGCCACCCGGGGAATTGGGTAAAGCCCCCGATTAAATTACTCTGCTGCCACCTCAGCCCCTTCACCTTAAGCACTGTTGCTCAGCTCTGGATCATGGAGGGGTGTAAGAGCCCTCAGCTTTCCTTCACACACACACACACACACACACACACACACACACACACTATCCATCTACTCATTTTTTTTCAGCTTCACTGCTCACTGTCAGCTTTAGAGTACCAACATCTACCAGCTCTTTGTGTCTGCTCAGGACTTAAAACAGGATTCTAATGGTGTGTATATAAAGATTTTCATCCAGGTCTTTTGGAAAGTCTATTAATATTAAGTCGACTGGACGTTTCTCGGCTCATCCGCCAGATTTCAAGTTGTACATAATAGATGTGAATCATTCAGTAATAAAAGGTGGGGTGAGAGATAAAAATATGTGTGGATCAACAGCCAACAAATCAGGACAAGGAGGTGGCTCGACTCACCTGTCAATCATGCTGTCTGTTAAACCAGGAAGCTCCTCCTATTGCACAAGCATTCGGCTGTTCAAGTCTAGACAGGGTGTGTATATGGAATTACTGTCTTTAATGTTAAAATCAAGTGTATTTTCCAAAAATAAATAACACTGATGCCTCATGATCAAATGAATTTTCCTATAATAATAAAAAGAAGAAGAAGAAGAAGACATTCCATTCTCGTCTCTTCCCACTGTCTGAGGAGTTTGTATGGTCTCATGGTCCCTGAGTTTTGTTGGTTTCCTCTGGGTACTCCGGGTTCCTCCCCCAGTACACTTGCATTGTTACCCCGTCCAATGTATCCACTACCTTGTGCCCTGAGTCCTCTGTGATAGATTCCCTGCAACCCTGTATAGGGTAAGCAGTACAGAACCACAGGCCCACTTTCTCTGGTCAAAGTGAATCCAGAAGCCACAAAGTTGTCTTACTGTCTTTGTGAGGAATTACCATTTACATAATTATCAATGAAGCTATTTAACGCTATGCGTACACCTTAATCTAACCCTAACTGTATAAACACACACACATATTTAGGAGTAATCTACACTGACATATTCAACTACTGGAATGTTTTTGCAAGTTGCATAAAAGCAGAATAGTAAAGGAAAAAATGATAATTATGAAGAAGAAACAACAAGAAGTAAGAAATATTTTTGCGAACCCCTTAAAATACAATGACCAGTCGGTAGCTCAAGGCATACATTCCTCATATCTACACACCTTAAGTATTAGTTTCACTGTAGTTACTGAATAATTCATCATGGTTACTGAGTAGCTGAATAACTTAATAATAAGCTGGGAGTGTAAGAGGTTGTCTCTACTTGTCTCCATATTTGGGACATTGCTATTGCAGTAACAGCACGTTAAAGTTATTTCTGTTGAGTCAGAGATGCACAATTTTCCTTTCTGCCATCACGTAGCCATCATTACTCTGAAATCTACAAGGATTTCAAGGTTCCTACATTACACTATGCACTACCAATAGGTAATGGAGAATCCCCCATGCCTGAGATATTGAGCTGTCCAGATATTGTGAGATATATGAATGATATTGCCACAGCTGAGCACTTGCTAAATCAGCTCAAAGTGCAGACACCACTACTGCTGACACCAACCAGACTGTGACAGTCTAACGTTCACGGGCCAGCTGCCCCTTTAATTTGAAAATGATGAATCTCGGATAGTGGAAGAGGGAAAAATATTGAAAGCTCAAATATCCCTTCATAGCTTTAGAGCTCCTATAACTTTACATGTTAATACTGAGCTACTATCAAGCCTTACTTTTAGCGCATGCTCAGTAAACGGGGAAAATATCATCAAAACACAGTGACGTGATATTAACCAGTTAACAGTACAAACTCTTTTGGAAGGAAAATTTATGAATACAATTATAACGATTGCCCTGCGATGGGTTGGCACTCCGTCCAGGGTGTATCCTGCCTTGATGCCCAATGACGCCTGAGATAGGCACAGGCTCCCCGTGACCTGAGGTAGTTCGGACAAGCGGTAGAAGATGAATGAATGAATGAATTATAACGATTGCCCTGCGATGGGTTGGCACTCCATCCAGGGTGTATCCTGCCTTGATGCCCAATGACGCCTGAGATAGGCACAGGCTCCCCGTGACCTGAGGTAGTTCGGATAAGCGGTAGAAGATGAATGAATGAATGAATGAATGAATGAATTATAACGATACAATTCGCCGTAAGGCATAAGAATGCATGAGAAATATTACAGGGCATGCTTTGAAAGGTAAATATCAATAACGATACTGTGATGCAATGTGGCCTGAAATGACATAGACAGCAATTACCATTTAAAAGTTTATTGTTTTTAATTACGGGGACACGGTGGCTTAGTGGTTAGCACGTTCGCCTCACACCTCCAGGGTTGGGCGTTCGATTCCCACCTCCGCCTTGTGTGTGTGGAGTTTGCATGTTCTCCCCGTGCCTTGGGGGTTTCCTCTGGGTACTCCGGTTACCTCCCCCGGTCCAAAGACATGCATGGTAGGTTGATTGGCATCTCTGGAAAATTGTCCGTAGTGTGTGATTGCGTGAGTGAATGAGAGTGTGTGTGTGTGTGCCCTGCGATGGTTTGGCACTCCGTCCAGGGTGTATCCTGCCTTGATGCCCAATGACGCCTGAGATAGACACAGGCTCCCCGTGACCCGAGGTAGTTCGGATAAGCGGTAGAAGGTGAATGAATGTTTTTAATTACGTCATGACTTGAAGTGTTTTACTCCTCTTACACCTCACCATGTTTACAATATATACAATTACAGATTTCCATTTCTGTAAAATCTTTTAGTTAATAACACACCATACTTTTTATCCGTTTATAGTTCATCATCGTGCTAAAGTCCCTCAGCTGCCTCTTTCTTTTTCTCTCTTGTGAAGTTAATAACAGAAACACAAAAACCAAAGCGTGTCTTTGTTATTAGTCTTCAGTTACTGAAGACTTTCTGCTGTCAGAAAGCTTTTTAACCTCTGACAGTTAAAAAAAAACTCTGGCTCTGGAAACAACGAGATGTTTATTTAATCCGTTTATGTGAAGTGACGTACAAGTGCCTGTAGAAATGATCATTTATTCTAAGAAGCTTGTTAATGTGAACTTTGAAGCTAGAACTTCTGTCAAAGCTTAATCAATGAATCAATCTACATCTTCTGACCAATCAGTAGCAATGCATAATAATTGATTAGAAGTTGTGTTTATATCTTATTATCAATGGCAAAAATAAGGTGCAAACTTTATGTAAGGAGAAACACATAACAGACTACGTCAGTAGGGAGTCTGGAGTCTATCACAGGATACTGAGGGCATGAGGTAGCAGGACTCTCTGGATGGGTTGCCAACTCATCACAGGGCAAAATCACACTCACTCACACACACACTCACATACTATGTTTTTAGACAGGTGAAGGAAACCGGAGTACCTAGAGGAAACCACTTAGCATGGGAGGAACATGCAAACTCCATGCACACAAAGCAGAAGCAGGAATCAAACCATGATGAACAGTTGTTCCTTCATGGCATCTTCTCTCTCTCTCTCTCTCTCTCTCTCTCTCTCTCTCAACTACAGTTAGTCTGTCTTTTTAAACAAATTTATTACAGTTAGAAACGACAATGTAGTTACAAAGTAGACAATGTAGTGCTAGAGCTGAAATTACTATAAGTATAATTACTATACTATAATAATCCACCTTTTGACCAATCAAATTAAAGTATTCAACCATGCCATGCTATAAGAATTTATACTAATATACATAATATAAATTAAGTTTATAATACAGCACTGAGAGTGTTATAGCATGTTTTTTGCAACATCATGATGAATCTAATCACATTCATTTAGTAATAGAAGGGTTGTGTTGTGAAGTGGAAAAAAAAGAAATGCAAACCATTCACTAGCTAATTAAGGATGGACAATTAAAGGTAACTTACAAGCTTGTATTTCCAATGATTGTGAAAGGCATTTTTATTCATAAAGCATTGCTAATACATTTTTATAAATAATTATACCCCTTTGTTTCTAATAATGATGATAAATACATGATAGCTCATTATGAATGCGTTCACAGATCATTATAAAGCTAGATGTTTTTCTTGCTGCAATCTTCAATCGTGTTGTTTCCATATTAAAGAAACTCAGCACTCTTTTATGTCAGGCGTAGATTGCATTAACAGCAGGTGAAGGATCGGACTCGTTAAGATGCCGCTATCTCATTGCTCTAGATGTCATCTGAGAGGCCACTGATAAAGGGCCTGCAATTTAGTTTCACAGTGTGACACAAAAAATGTAGGGCGGAGACGATAACAATGGTCAAGATTTGTAGCTGTTGTTTTATTGCAGTTAGGGCAATAAAACAGTTGGTCGAAACCAAACATTACAGCACGTGTAGAGGTCAGGAAAATATTCTGCTTTAGATGTCATTGAAAAGCAGGACATTTTGGATTATACTTTAACCAGGAACTTTGTGCTAAAGCTAAAATGAATCTCCTGGTTACTCAACTGCACTTTTTGACCGTATGGAAGTGAAATTGATTTAAAGAATAACACTATCTGGTATCACCCATTGAATATAATTGAATTCAATTGAATAGGTGTGTAAGAGAAGTGCCCACATGGAATAACTTCAGAACTGGAAATACGCACTCAGGTTCAACAAACACACTACAGAAGCTGTCACTATACATAGAGTTAAAGAAGTCAGTGACCTGTCATAGGATGGTGTGTGTCTGTGGCAGCACCACCTCATCCCCTCTGTTAGATATGATATAATGAGGTAACACAGGAAGACACACACACATGCACACGCACACACATCCTGTTGTTCTCTAGACATGCTGAAAATGTCAAAATAAAATCGTTGACTTTCCCTGTTGCAAATTAATAATGTAGTGGGCTATAAAAGAGATATTATGTGAAATCAAATCACCTCCAAAGATGTAAAAATGCTGCAATCAAGTGTTCATTTTGGTGATTCTTTTTTTTTTGAGAGTTCAAAATGGCCCAACTGCTCAATTACTTGAGTGTCAACAGACAGCTCGCGGCACTGAGCGCATGCCATAGAGAGCCTGTTTTCTTACTTAATGACAACTGATAGCTAGAGTCAGGCAGGTTATGAGTTTCAATTTGGCTTTGGCAATAATAACAATTACAGGCCTCAATATCTCTATCATTAGACAGTGGCTGTTCCAATATAGTGTGCTGTTTCAGTGCTGAGTATCAGTCCTTCATGTGTCTCTTCCCATCATAACTAGCTCTATACAGTATAATCACTTTCATACACACACACACACACACACACACACACACACACACACACACACACAGATAAACAGAGATATACAGGCATGCATGTAGGGCCATCACTATGGTTATTAAAGGTGATGATTTTAGGAGCCCACAGCTAGAAGGGAGCAAAGGAAAATTAAAGCTGGATGTGCAAATATATACAGATACAAATACAAAACATAAAAAACAATAGGATACTTTAGATCAGGGCTATTTAATTAATTTGTCATGGGGCCAGTTCATGAAAATTGTGATTCCAAATGCGGGGAAGGAGAGATATGGCTTGCAATGTTGTATTTTTGCACCACAAAAAGTCACAATGTGAAAAATAATATTGTTTCATGGTATTTCTTGTCAAAATGAATTATTTTAGTATGCCTATTTAAACATTTAGGCTGCCTTCTAATGAGAGAAATGACATTTTTAGATTTCAAGAGCAGAGATATGAGGTGTATATGTTGTCAGTGCAATACACATACAGTGGTGCAGGTGCTGGGATGTGAGGGATGTGTGATTACTCGTTTTAGTGCCATTCATGTGTGAGAATGACGAACAAATCATGTGTCAGTCATCATGTCTCACAGGAGAGGCCGCCAATTAAATAGCCTAACTTTAGACTAGTGCTAACACAATGCCACTATCAGTATCTGGAACTGTTTCTTGCTACAGATATCTGTATCTGTATCTGGCTCGAATAAAAAAAAAAAATGTTTGTTTGTTAGTTTGAATTAAATATAAACCTAACACTATTTCCCTGAAAAACCCAGCAATAGAAATGTCAGCACTTTGTATAGGGTTATAGGGTTTAAAAAAATATATGTATATATGTATATATGTGTATATAATATAATATATAATATTTGTAATGTAATATATGTAAAAAAAATTATTGTAATTTGTTAAAATTTTCAGATATTTTCTAGCAAACTTTATTCAGTCCTATTTTGCAAAATATCAACAAACCTCTAGCCTCCTTTTAATGATGAATGAACGAATGAATGATGTATGTTTATCCCACAAGCTTTACATCTGACAGCTCACTCATGCCTGCAAGAAAAGTAAAAACCTTTCTCTCACATGAATATTTCGTTGCATCCTAAGGGATCTTTGTCTCAACACACATGTCTTGTCTTAACCAAACACACATTCTATTCATTCTAAATAATAATGAATTTTTGGTTACAGAAATAGATTCAAGTTAAAGTAACAAAGCTACAAATTATGCAATAGTAACGAATTTCAACATTTCAATCCATGACACTGTACTTTCTTGACAAAATGACAAAAAAAACAAAAAAACAAAAAAAAAAACAATAAGCACGCAGCCGAAATCACATAGAGTTACAACAACTACTGCATTCCATTCAGTACCTAGTGCTCAGTATATGTGTGTAGTATGAAAATAATCTGTACATCTACTATGCTGGATCTGTCATGTGACCTACAACGTCAGATTAACACCTGAAAATTAAAATTTTCCCAAAGCTGTTTTTTCTTATTTAACCCTTCTTTAACCAAGTTAATTATTTAGTCAGGTGTTTTTAAATAAGCACAGTTTAACCACAAGGAAAAACATTTCATCCCTATAGAATAGAAGCCTTTATTATGACATAATACATTACAGCACAGTAAAAGTCTTTCTTCACATATTTCAACTTTAGGGGTTGGGGACAGAGCACAGCGTCAGACATGATACAGCGCCCCTGGAGGAGTGAGGGTTAAGGGCCTTGCTCAAGGGTCCAATCCTGCAATCAACAACCCAGATCCTTACCCTCTTAAGCCACCACTGCATCCTATAGCACTCATCTGTTCTGTGCCATTGCCTTATGGGACAGCACAGTGTCCTTTGGTTCCATACGGCATGATCTCCATGGAAGAAGTAAGTTATCAGAGTATTTCCCACCTTCTGATTTACGAATACTGAGAATTTGGACATACTACTACTGTGGCATACTGCTTTTTACCATTATAATAGAAATCTTGAATCTGCTGATTAGAATCTGTTTAATTAACTATCCAAGGCCATAGCCATTGAGAAAAAAAAGAGCGAGAAGCTTATTTAAAGTGCGTCTAATCATGTGTGAATAACTAATACTCTAAACCCTGCCATCATGCAGAAATTAAATTGCTTAAACCCGGCATCTGCTTTTGAGCCAAGAGACACAACAAAACAAGAATACCCATGGATGCTACCTGTTTTGTGTTTCACAACCTCACGCAGTGGATCAAATTCCCAGCTTGCAAGTGAGGCATGTCTTTGAAAAGCCACACAGTTGAAAGAAGAAAAGCTCTACAAAGGCAGATGACGTGACCACAGTAGTCTGATCACATACACGCAGCTTAGTGGCTATACTTTAATCTAGACGCCAACGATACATCAACAAAGCATATTTGAAATATCCTGGATATTAATATCAGGCTTGTGTGCTTAGGTCAGGGTAGCTCAACTCGGCTTAAAATATGCTTGGAAAAATGTACTCCATTCCATCACTAGCAGTGAAGCTAATGCCTCTATCCAACACTACTTCTAGTGCCAGTAAAGCTTCAAGCATCATCAGGTCCACTCCTCTGTACGAGCGAGGTTATTGTCCGATGCTGCTTTTACAGCATGCCGAGCCAGTCCCGGCTGAGAAACATCATCTTTATGACACCGCATGCATGGCAGAGACATCTTTCTATAAGACATAAGCAAGGGGGTTGAGATGTGATAAATACATCTGTGGTGCTTTTCTTAAATGAGCAAACAACATCAAAGAGGACGTTCTTGTTAGATTTAATGAGCTAATATATCTGGGAGGAGATGTGAGCAATGCATTCAATGTCTGAAGTCATTTCTTTTAATAGGTGCTCATGGACATTCTCATCTTTTTAAAGTGGCCTACTGGACATTAGTCTATAGCAGGTATTGATTCTGTCATACTTATTATCATTATCATTATGATTCCATGAAGTATTTTAGTTATCAGCTCGAGCCTGAAGTCTATTCCTCTGACAGTGTAAGATCACTGAGATGACTTGTATAGCAAACACTCTTCAGTCAGCTGAATAAGGATAAAGTTTATGTGAATGTGAAATGTATGTTGGTCCTGTTAACCCCAGGTCCACCAAGCTGCCAATGCTGGGCCCCTGAGCAAGGCCCTTAACCCTCAATTGCTCAGTTATATAAATTGAAATAAAAATGTAAGTCACTCTGGCTAAGGGTGTCTGTTAAATGCCATAAATGTAAATGTAAATGTTAGTAACTTCAATCCGACTGTGAACAACTGGTTCTGTTGAATAATCAATTCAGTACAAAGAGATAAAAAAACAGATTACATCATACAGTGTGATATACAATCTAACCACGATAGACTATTACTATTATTTTTTTTAAATGAACCATACATTAGAATATCAGAAATTTAAGACGCCAACAATCTTAAGACTTTAAAAGCAACATCCAAGTACTATAATGTCTCTGATCTTGCTCCATGTATTCAAGCTGTTGATATCTACAAAGAAATGATATCCTGTAGAGATAAGACCCGCACACATCTGCTCAGTATACGTCTAGGGTTCCAGTGACTAGCTAACTTTTTTTTGAAGCTGTGAATCTTATCTGCTGTAAAGTCATTCATTCCTGCTTCCTACATCACTGCATTACGAAGCCTTCTCAGTGTTTTCATGTTTGGGATTTGCCATTTGAATCATACTGATATTATATTTCAAAAAAATATTATATGGAAAGTAAAGATGAAAGATAAAAAAAGAAGGCAAAATATATTCACAAGAATGTACTGAATATACAGGCTTCAGATGAATAATGTAAAATATTAATCAAAAAGGAAATATAGTTGGCAAATAAATTGCCATTTCGCATTACCATATGATTACACTTCATATTTGATGAATATTAAGAATATAGTGTTTGAAAGTGGTTCGTTAATGTGGGTGTAGTGTTCCACAGCATTCAGTAAACACTGACACTTGGTACTCTTTCATAACTATGAAATATTTACATTTAGCGCATTTGGCAGTTGTCCTTACATGTATTTCATTTATACTACTGAGCAGTTAAGGGCCTTTCTCAGGAGCCCATTGGTAGCTTGGTGGTCCTGGGATTTGAGCTTACAACATTCCAATCCATAGTTCAGTGCCTTAATCTCTGAGCTACCACGGGAGGTTTTTTTTCTTAATAAGAAGCTGGATCATCCAAATGTAATGACAATCATTGGAAGAAAATAAGCATCTAATAATTTATCCATTTTTACCCACGTTACAGTGATGAAGCTTTTTTTCCACAGTAATATGGATTTAGAACCATATATTAGTAATAACTATAATAGTATGTGGTTATACACTGTATAATAGGACATATTAAAATAGACACTGTCATAAATGTCATACATTATCTTTTCCATGGTAATAATATGAATAACATCTTAAATTGGTGTTTTCTGAACACTTCATAAGGCTGTGGGCTTTATGCTTTGCTCTACTCACTTGTAATATCCTGTGAATGTCATCCTTCTTATGTTTGGAAACAACACAACACTGATCGACTCCATATTCCATATGTCTCTTGACAACCTTTGCTCATTTAGCCACAAGAGCACAAGTGAGGTCAGGCACTCATGTTGGGCGAGAAACCCTGGGGTGCAGTCAGTGTTCCAGTTCATCCCAAAGGTGTTCATTGAGGCAGAGGTCATGACTTGACAAACAATGTCTTCATGGACCTCCTTTGTACCCAGAGGCTTTGTCATGTTGGGACATGTTTGGACAATTTTTATCAAACAAAATAAAGGCAAACATCACAGATGATTTTGGTTAAGATAATAATATACAACACAACAACAACGCCAATGCATCATCCTAGATGAGGTTTTAATAAACTTCATTGTTGGAGTATTGCAAAAGTAAACTTTTCAAATATGTCATGGAGAGATTTCCTCCTTCTCCTTTCAAACAAACATGGGAATAAAAGTGAAATAATATTAGTATAGTCTTGAAGCAGTTATTAATACACCGGTGAAAAGGACTAAATTGATTATTAATTAGTGCATTAGTGTTTTTTAATGTTTCTGGTTTAGAGTCCACTCTGGCCTTTGTCCAGGAGTAAGATCTGACCTTATTACAGCACAAAATGTTCACCTTTGCTGAGATTAAATAAAAAAAGAAGCTTCAAAAGTGTGCATGTGAATATAAAAGTGCTTGCTTGCTTATTTTCACTAAGCATTTTATCCTGTCAGAGTTGCAGTGGATATTCTATTAGATTAGGAGGACTGGCTGTGTCCATCACAAGGCACCATGCACACACATTCATACACACATTCACACCTAGAGGCATTTTATCGTAGCCAATCCACCTACTGGCATGCTTAGGAAAGTGGGAGGATACTGGAGAACCTGGAGTAAACCCACACATGGACACAGGGAGAACATGTGAAGCAATACATAGATAGTAACCCGAGCTGATAATCGCTATGCCCGCTGTGCCATCCAATTAAATCTAGTGGTTAACTTAAATAACTGGTAAGGGATCTGTCCTGAAACTCCCTGCTCAATTCTTTATTACAAATTAAAGTTCGGTATTTTAAAAACAGATTATGTGTATGAAGTATGCATGCCTGACATTTCAAGTTATCCTTTCACCTCTTGTGACAGCAACGCACCATAAAAAATGTCACTGGCTGCTTGCAAAAAAAAATAAATACATAAATAAATAAATAAATAAATAATGTGACATAGCTATGCAAAGTGAAATGATTCTGTTGGTATATCCAAACATATATTTAAAATGTCATGTGTTTTGTGCACTGGAATTTGTTTTGGCTTTAAAGTTTACAGGGTTTTTGAAGAGTGAACTAAATCTAGGGGGTCAGTTTTAGAAGAGGATTTAGCAGTTCATTGCAGCTTCTTGCTAATTTGGTCTGACATCCAAGGAGGGATTGTGTGCAGTGTTAGTCATCTCTCTCTCTCTCTCTCTCTCTCTCTCTCTCTCTCTCTCTCCTGTGAACAGGATCCAATGAATCACATGCTGCACACAGGGTGAGAGAGCGGGTTAAGTAGTACTCGGCCACTGCAGCATGATAATTTTCTATTGCGACCAGCCTATAAGTATCTGACAGGCCTTATGCTGAGTCGGCAGTCTGCTTCAGAACGGCTCTTCTATCTCGCCACATGTTTCACAGCAATTGGACAATCAGCCACTGCAGCGAAAATCCATACTATCGATCGGTCCCTGTATCTTCTCTATAATTCTCCTGCAGGAAATCCCTGATGACAAATTATATCTGCACCAGTTTTTGATTGGTGCTTTGATGTAAGCAATCTCCAAGGGCACACTACGTGAACCAGCCCCAGCTTTATTAACTCACAATGTCCATTTCCCAGTTCTCAGTGCAGACCCCACCAGCTGAACATTATCATATTCATATGTCTTATTCGCACCATAAAACCAAACCCCAGAACAGTGTAGAATCACCTCATACTGTATAAATTCACACTCTCTTGACATGGCAAACATTTTGAAGAATTTATTTGTTTAGTTTTAATTAAATGGTCACATATTTAAACAAAGAATGGGCATTGTGAACTGAGAAATGTTTACAGTTAAAGGCGAAAGGTAAGAAATGTTACAAATGACAACATGGATCTAATTTATTTTGAAGAGACCAAAATTAATTGTAACACACCATATATTTAGGTCTTACACGTCATGAAGAGCCTCATGGATCAAAGCCTTGTCATGATGAAGAACCTGTGTACATTGAAGAACCTTTGATGGCACCTGGAGTTTATTGCACCTCTGTAGGGCCACCCTCAGTGAACAGATCTGAGAAGAGAGGTCATAAAACAAGCATTCCTAAACCGTCAGGAAAGGGCAGACACAAAGGGATTAGGGTTACCAGAACCTACCCCTGGAGCCAGACCTGGGGTTAGTGCCTGCAGGACAGCACCTGGTAACTAGGCCACACATGTAATCCAGTAGGGCTCAACCCAAATTGGCAATGTGGAGCCATCTTGTGGATTCACCACCTGAAAGTTGAATGGTGGGGTGAGGTGCAATGCCAGTCAGATGGCAAGCATATGATATAAAGGTGAGGGATATCTGTATACACACACCACAGTACATGTTCCATTACCAACTTTCTCCATCATCACTGGTTTCTTTCCTACTCTCGTGGATATAAAATGGTTGCCTTTAAGAGGTTTTTATGAAGGACATTTTTTAAGCAATTTGGCACATTTAGTCTTCTTATGGAAAATGGAGCAGGTACTTTAGAGAGTATGATATCACCAACTGAATAAATAGTGCTACTGCAGGTCTTGCTATTGAAAACTGAGTTGAGGTTCCTCCACAGGGTGGTGTGATTTACTCTCCATGATATAGTTCAACATTCTAGGAGAGCCCCAAAGTAGGTCTGTTGATCATCTGAACTGAAAGGAGGTTCTTGGGGACTGCCCCGGTTGATTCTCACTGGATCTGTTTCAGGCCCTGGGGCAGATTTAGGAGGGAAATTATTTCTCACAGTTGGTTTAAAACATCTGGGGATACCCCAGGAGAAGCTGAAATCTGAAATTCCATTCCATCTCACCATGTTGGAGTTTTTCTTAGCTAATAGTTTACCATGTTTCCCCTTTAAATGTGCCTGGTTTTAATCATTTTGGATCTGAGTGTATATTGTATTTATTTATTCATTCATTCATTCATTCATTCATCTTCTACCGCTTATCCGAACTACCTCGGGTCACGGGGAGCCTGTGCCATCATTGGGCATCAAGGCAGGATACACCCTGGACAGAGTGTCAACCCATCGCAGGGCACACACACTCTCTCATTCACTCATGCAATCACACACTACGGACAATTTTCCAGAGATGCCAATCAACCTACTATGCATGTCTTTGGACCGAGGGAGGAAACCGGAGTAAAACCTGGAGGAAACCTGGAGGAAACCTCCACACACACACAAGGTGGAGGCGGGAATCGAACCCCGACCCTGGAGGTGTGAGGCGAACGTGCTAACCACTAAGCCACCGTGCCCCTTGTATTTATTTAGATAATTTTATTTATTTAATTAAATTGAATAAAGAAAAACTAATACTTTTGGCTAGTACTGTAGTTTATCTGCTCATGCAGTCACAGCAACTCAAAGACGCCCATATGCAATGACACCCACAAACGCTCAGTGGCAGTACAATAAAAATGATCTATAATAACACAGGGCCTGGCTGTAAAGGTGACTGTCTTCCACTTGCATCTGGGAGACCAAGCTGATATGTGTGCCCTTATGAATACATAAACCCAACACGTAGAGAAAAACACACTTATGACTATGCTGTCAATACTGATTGAATAGACAGATTATAAATCTCAATCAAGTTAGAGGATTTTATAAAGTTACTTCATGCAAAGTCATCTCTGTATTTCATTATATTTTATGGCAATAAAGTGCTACTTCTTTACAAGAACCCTCTCAACCAGACCCTCATAGCCTTTTATTATGCCTTGGTAAATTGTGGCAGAGAGTTAAGTTTCAATTTACTGTCACAGAGAGCGGCAGCCATTCTGCTGTGGACAGATTACAGCTTTCGCCACTTCATCAACGCGGGTCATTACTGCACCATTACACTGGACCCTGCCGGATATCAAACGAGTGGCAGTAGAAAGGGGGCAAAAAGGGGTGAAAATAAATCAAACGCAACATTTCCTTCACAGCAGCAACCACTGTGATCATGAAGACAGAGATTGGAATGCAAATATGCCATACTTTAGGCAACTGTATCCCTGAGGCCAATCCTCGTCTCGTAACCATACCACAACGAAATGTAACATACAGTGGCGGAGGTCTGCGGATAGGCCTGATAATCCCACTAGCAACCTGTCAGAATTAAACCGGAATCCAAGACACGATCCAGTGTCACTGCTTCAGTGATGTTGCGTGAAAAGAGGGGGTTGTGAATAGGAAAAGGCTTCACTAAGAGGAAGGAGGAGAAAATTTCCCAACCTAATCTGGAGTATGACAAGGGAGGAGGGGTAGTATCACTTGCCCTTTCCTGAGGCAACCTTTTAGCAGCCCGGCACTGGAGGATAATCTTTCCCCACGCAAGCACAATGCAGGAGATTACACGTAGAACATGTCAGTCGCCACTGGATTTGCCAGACACCTCATCTCCTGTCCCCATTGATTTGCAGGCTTTCATTCATGGCCTTTTTGCTACAAACATATGGCACAGGAAGAGCTGTTTATTCACCGTCATATTTCCTCACGTACTGCAGTACGGTTAATTGTGTGTGTATATATGCATGTGTGTGCGTGTGGCTGTGTGTACACAGTGTCACTGTAACACCTGCTGGTGGAGTTTACATGTTCAAGCGCAGGACAAGTTTAACCCCGACATTACATGCTACAGATGTTGCAGTCCCTGGTGCTCCCGTTGTCTGCTAGAGCAGCTCTAATTCTGGAACAGATTCTGTCTCTGGAGAGCGACTTTAATTAACAGAATAACTAATCAATATGGTGCACCTCCATTTGAAGCCACGGAGAGGACTATATATGGTGCATAGACCTGAAATAAAGTCACAGACACTTCGAAGGTATTACAGCGTATAAATTATTAAACGGATGTGAAGCTGATCAGATAATTAATCTGACCATAATCCGACAATAACGAATGATCTGTCAAGATTAACAAAAAACAAATTTACGTATGAACTAAAAGCGACTCCACCTCTACCTTGTTTTTGTGTGAAACTTTTTCTTTCATTTTGACAGGTGTGAACATGCCACCAGAGACAGGAACAGTACTAACCTGTTTTTATATGAACCTTATTATGGATGGGTTTTGGCGTAGATGGATATTAAAATAGTACAAAAGAGAGATAAAGAGAGAGTGAGAGTGAGAGAGAAAAAGAGAGAGAGAGAGAGAGAGAGAGAGAGAGAGAGAGAGAGAGAGATTATATGCATTATATTTTTAAATGCAGACTGTATAATTTTACTCCAGTGATGTCTGTGTACACAGCTGCATGTGGCAAATTATATTAAAATTTTAATTGTGTGTGTTTAATTCATATTCTTTTTTATAAAGCTTGTTTGTTTCTATTTAACCCCTAGTGTTAATTAATACATTAGCTAACAAGCATGTACTAACATACTCAAGGTGGTCGTTAATCACACACGAATTCAAAAGACATGTTGTAGTTAAGATTATCTCTTCATTAGTTTGTGATTAGTACATGCGTTATCTCATCATTAGTTCAGATTTAAGTGTAAATTCAGGTATTAGTGTAGGATTATTCACGTACTGTTATTGTAAAGTGATCAACATGGAAGGCAGGCTAAAGTAATTCACATATCCAAAGTGATTACAGGCGGAATGAATAATATCAGGTCACATTGACTACCTGTCTTTGATTCCATACAAGTCCGGTGTCAAGAACTGTTTTCAATTGACTGGAAACTAATGGGATTTTGTCTAATTGTATTTCAGCTAGAATAGTTTTGTATTCGTTTTTGACAGTGCACTCAGAATTGTAAATGTATATCCGTGTCCTTTAGGGTTCCTGTTGCTTGCTGTAATCTGAAGGTGATATATTGTATTCTAAGAGTTGTAAAAACACTAACCTAGTATCAGGGGAGCCATTATACCACCCTGCCGAATATCAAACACAATGACTTGCATGATCAAGAAGCATAACACATACCTTTTTCTAGGATTAAACCCCAACTCAATGCAAAGTGACAGTGACCAGGCAGTGGAGATGCCCATTTTTGTCTACAGTCCACTGGCTTCACCTTGATCAATATGCTAACTCCTGGAATGCAAAAGTGTTGTGTGTGTGTGTGTGTGAGTGTGTGTGTGTGTGTGTGTGTGTGTGTGTGTGTGTGTGTGTGTGTGTGTGGGCTGGCAGGGAGGAGGTTAGGACTTGTGACAAAGACAGATAGATTTGCACCGTCCGTGAAATGTCACTGATTCAGTGGAGGATGTCACCTCAGGAGCGCTCGGCTGTGTGATAAGCCTGACACATCAGCACTGGGGTTGGAACTAGCGTGATGCCACTCTCGCTCTCTTTCTCTCTTTACTCTGTCGCTTCCTCTCTCTCTCATTCTCTCTCTTCTTTCCTGTCAGCCCAGACGGATGACAGTGGCCACCATGGCAGTCTTCTGGCCCTGTGGGACTGGTGAGAAGTGAATGAGCACAATTAAAAAATGGATGAGACAAGATCAGAGAAGAAATGTCAATTGCTGATTTTCAGGTAGCCACCAGTCACGCTGATGGGAGATGAGTTGAACTTTGTGCTTTGAAGTAGAATTGACTTGTGATAAACCTGCGCTCGAGTGAATTCTTCCCAGACATTGTTTTTATTTACAAAAGTTTTACCTGCTCCCTTTAAAACAGTTGATGTCAACATGACTTCAGCCTGAGTTGCTCTCTCGCTCTGCTGTGTTTGTGCTGGTTTTTACTTTTAGTGATATTACTACCATTTATCTACCAAGCAATAAAGAAATAGAAAAAACAGGTAAAAACAACTATTTTTTACAGTGTACTATACCATAGCTATACAGTGTTAACATTTGCTTAAGGCTTAAACAAGCACTCAATACATGTCATTAACTGATATATAAATTTATATATATATGTAACCTAACCTGTTTACCTGTTGTTCTGTGTTATCCGTGTACCTTCTGTTCCGATTACCCTAGACCGGGTCACAAGAAGCGTGTGGTCTATCCCAGGGGACTTGGTGGGAGAACCTGGAAGGGGTCAGCCACAGATTACAGACAAGTAGATATCTGGATGAGCTCATTCACACACTACAAACATGGGGACACCCTGGATACCCTGGATGGGTCATTCACACACTACAAACATGGGGACACCCTGGATACCCTGGATGGGTCATTCACACACTACAAACATGGGGACACCCTGGATACCCTGGATGGGTCATTCACACACTACAAACACGGGGACACCCTGGATAACCTGGATGGGTCATTCACACACTACATACAAGGGGACACCCTGGAACCTCTGGTTGGGGTCATTCACACACTACAGACAAGGGGACACCCTGGATACCCTGGATGGGGTTATTCATACACAGTTTTTTTGTATCAGTTTTTCATACATGACTTATACTGAGGGAAAAACATCAAGGAGAACATGCAAGCTCCGTACACACAGGTCAGAGGTGGAAATGGAACCCCCAACCCCAGAGTTGCAAGGAAGCCATGCCTTCAAGCCATTTAGACCATTGTGTTCCTCTTTCCATAAATAACAATCTAGTTGAAATTAAGTAGTAACTGGTAAGGTTCCTTTCCCAGTGGAACTAAAAGGCATCTCATTGTAGCTACAGTTTGCGAATTCCATGACTGAACACATGACATATAACTTCCTCAAGTTATATAGTTTCTTACTCAGACTCTACATAGTACTGCACTCAACATTCCTTATGTCCAGGGTCATGTCTCTCTTACACAGTATTTATCTTTTTCATGCTTTGTGCAGCAGCCTGGCTGATACAGTGCTCTCAGGCTTCAAAGCTGAACATGTTAGTGTTATCTATCAGACAGGACAGATGGAGACCAGGGCAGAGGGGTGAACGTGAAAGGCCTCTGTTTACTCTGCCGTCAGTTCACAGAAGGTAGAGGGGCGTCTTAGGGTGGAAGAGAGAGAGAGAGAGAGAGAGAGAAAGAGAATTAGATAACCACTATCTGTAAATGTAAATTTCAGATATCAGGATATAATATGCAGGTGAACAAATGCTTATATACAAGAACAACTGTGTGAGATGTGTGAAAGCAGAGAAAGACACTGCGGTGTGATGCCGTATGTTACAGGCCTTGAGAAACACACACACACACACACACACACACACACACACACAAACAGTTACAGTAAACAAAGTTGCACTTATAGGCAAACATTTACAATGGATTAGTTTCACCTTTAGCCGTCCTCTGATATTTCACTTCCAAACCTAAGGTCATACCGATGGTTTGTGTAAATATCATGTCAGTGTTTGTTAGTTTCTCAAGATGTCAGTCTTCTATGTTTTTTTCTCTATTCCATTCCCAGTCACTCCATATAGAGACCAGTGGTGCCACACTGAAGATAAAGCATCCAACAGTTCCGCTAGGTGTGTAACTAATAGCCCGGGTCAGCCCTGCTCACTTTATTTATGACACCAAGCCCTATGAAATATGAATGGGCGGATTGAAATGCACAACTTCTCTTCCTTTTTTAAAGTAGGGAGGCCATCAGATGCAGCAATGATAAAATGCCATGGAGGAGAGGTAAACTAATAATAGACTCCTCCACCTAAAACTGTCACCGTGATCCTCGAATCTGTGGCCCCGCCACATCTGCTGCAGAGGGTAAAAAAATCCACTGAAAGTACAACAATAATATGAGAGAGTGTAGGATTTGTGGCTAGCAAAGTAAGCAAAATGGAGGTTATATGCAGTGGTATCTACATTCTCAATTATGCCACAAAGCTTGCTGTCTTTTAGGGAGAAAAAAGCACCTACACTTTATACTGTATGTGATTAAGTGACTAATGCAGGATTATATGAAAATTTGTTATATTATAAAAAAGAGACATCGTGTGAACAATGTGTAGAGTAAAATGATTTATTTTGTATAATGTGTAAAAATGACATGAATCGTTTGTTACAGAATCACGTTAGAATAATTTTGTGAAAACTAAGATAAACTAAGATAATTCGTATGAAGACCAGTCTTTTATAAATCAGATTTTTTTCAGACCTCATATTAATTAAATCCAGAAGACAGAATCTGCAAACAAACTAACATAAAAAAAAATAAATAAAAAAAATCAGATAATTTTTTTTTTTTTGCTGATCTTGCCAAAAACCTGTCTGATGCCGGCCTCACATAAAGGATCATATTTCACCATTTTAATCTCTCTTAGGAGGGAGTGGAAGTTTCAGAGCAGTTACTGCCAGTAGCTAAGACATTCACAAATGACCATTTATTACCTTACACTATTTTTAAAGGGAGAAATGACAGCCTCTCTGTCAAAACTAGCAGGGGAATAGCTTTCAGGTGCTTACTCTCCTATAACTCATAGCCATGACCTTTTGAACAGGAATTAGGACACTTTATTTTTTACTCAAGAACCTGTTTTAGGCCATTTGAATTTAACGTCAGGATGCCTGATAGACTTTTTTAGTAGAGCGCTTGATACAGCAATTAAAAATGAATTTAAAACGGGTATGAACTGTGAACCGATCAGCAGTGATGTTATTTTACTACAACTTATTTAACTCCCTCTTCCTCTCTCGTTCTTGGATTTCCCAGAAGACAACTAGATCAGATGCAGCGAGTGGCAGATCAGGAACGGCATCATCACGTTTAAAGTTAAAGGAGATTGCTGGCGACACTAGTGACACCTTCCATCTTGTAATGTCAGACCAAGTTGAAACCCTTTTTTGAATATTCTTGGTTTATTCTATCTTTGTACTTTGATGGTATTTTGCTCTCCGATACCCTTTGCAGCCTTATGCTAGCTTTTGTATACTGTTGAGTTTTAGAAATATTCCAGCTCCTGAGCATAAAAAATTATAAAAGTTTTGTTCATTTGTGAAGATTATCTTGAGAAACAAAATGTGTAGGCATCATAAACTTTATTTTCTGCAATGCTCAAAAAGCCAATAGAAAAATCCTATTGGGTTTTTGTAGAGAGAATCAGGGTGATGCTAAATTCCGAGTTGGCGACAAAAATACATCCCTGCGGCACTTTTTAGATATATGTCGCAATTCATCAACAAATATAAATCCTGGTGTCCGAGGTCCCTTTCACCATTGAGTCTAGAACCTTAGATTAGATTAAATTAGATTAGATTAGATTAGATTAGATT
Source organism: Tachysurus vachellii (assembly GCF_030014155.1). Classification (NCBI taxonomy): domain Eukaryota; kingdom Metazoa; phylum Chordata; class Actinopteri; order Siluriformes; family Bagridae; genus Tachysurus; species Tachysurus vachellii. The sequence goes on along the minus strand of NC_083478.1, from coordinate 16,097,227 downwards.
CTGAGGATCCTAATTAACATACAGTTCTTTAGGGTGAGATACCTGGCTGGGTGTCACTACACCTGCTATTGACACATTTAATGAGCTGACCAATTTGTTTATTCATTCGTCTTTAGTAACTACTCTGTCCTGGTCACAGTCACTGTGAAACTGTAGTCTATCCCAGGAAAACTGGGGGTGAGGCAGGAATACCACAGTGGCAGTAGAGGCTGAAATGGATAAGGGTATGTCTTGTTGCTGAGAAAGTCGGGGGATCAAGCTGCAACACTGCCAAGCTGCCAATGTTAGGACCTTGTGCAAGGCCCTTAACCCAGGAGTGATGTACCCTGTGCTTTGACCCTCAACTTGCTGTGCTGGAATATGTAATAAAAGAAGTATTTCACTGTGTTGTAATGTACAGTATAGTTGACAAACACAGGCTTCTTCTTCTAAAGAATCAGACACCAGTCCATCATAAGGCACATACAGAGGTTCTTTTTCTATTGTATTTATGTGAGGAAGGGAAGAATGTTTTTTATGTCATTTCATAGATATTGTTTGGTTTATTTTTCTATGCTACTCAGCCTAATACCACAATCATATCAAAAATGGACAAATCTGTCTGGTTCCTATGATTTACGTTAAAACCATTGACACAAAAAGTCTGATGACTTGTTTTTGAGATAAACAAAAAAATTATTTCAACCAGAAACCATAACAAATAAAAAGAGACGTTAAATAACGTGAAAAGGAAAATAGACGTCTTCATAAGAAAAAGTTGGACGTATTAATAGACCATACCTAAATCACCTTTGTGCCAAATGGAGGTTAAAAAGGAAAAGGAGCTGTGTCTTTAACTGTGTAATATTGCACTATTCCTGAGGCTGGAACATAAAAACCCATGCTGAGTGAAAGCACTTTAGTTAGACCCAGCTCTGCGTCCTCTGCCTTTTCATTCCAAATCCATTTTCAAATCTCTTCACCCCTAATGTTTTGATATTTCTTTATCATTATGTACCAATTCAGCATGCTCTGCCTTCTGGGAAATCATTCACCACACCACACCCTGCACATCGAGAAATACAGCTATAGTGAAATCTTTTTGCCTGTTCCACGGAAGCAAACCAAATTAAGTAAGTGATTGAGGGAGAATGGAAAAATCCAGCAAGCCTCAATCCTCACTCTGTCTCACTCACTCAGTCTGCTACTTTACCAGTGTCTAAATAATTCACTAATAAAACAAAACACAAGATACCTCCAGATACTCGGAAGCCTCGCGGTTAATCCCATAAAACAAAAAAATAAAGAATTATTTCAAGGCAGAGATGAAAAACAGATCGTATCAAAATGTGCAAGAGAACCCAACCGATGTGACAAATAAAACATTGCCTTGGGTGGATGGCATTACAGTCAAAAAGATTGTGATGCGTATATCTCAGTCTCTCTCTTTCTCTCTCTCTATCTGTCTTAGATCAGTGAATGTAAGCCTCTGAGGTACATCCATAAATTCGAATCTGTTTTCATTTTGCCAAGTGGCTATTCTTGTTGAATTTGTTTACGGATTAATGCCCTAGATTTAAAAATTATTAGCGCTTACCGACTGTATTTTTTATTTTTTGGGTTTTCTTTGCCATGCTTTCCCTGCTTATATAAAGTATACAGAGTAGGAAGGGCAGGCTATTTAGTATTCTGCAGCGTGACTTTTGTCTCTCCATTCCCAAGAAAAATAGCACTTCAGCATTATTTTGGAGCAGAATGAAAAATCTTCAGTACACCTGCAATGGCTGCCAAAGGTAAATGAGCTGGAGAGAAACTCATCATCTATCTGCCGTTATCATTAGCCGCAATAATTATGTTTACAATGGCCTCTCATCATGGATGAGCCAGGGGATGCAAATGGATGTGCGCCGTGCCCTTCACTGCGCAACGCTAACATCGCCTTTGAAGGATGGCTGTGATCTGTGTCATTCAGATCGAGCTTCGTGTTCGCCTGCCAATCCTCACATCAAGCCATGTTTTGATCTATGCGATACACAAAAATGGCTGACAGATCCATCATGACGCGCGCTCAATTTGGCCTTTGACAACTGATCGAGGATCAAAATGGAGGATGTGAAGCCTGACACAGCTCAGCTAGCCAACCGCACTGTGCTTGAGGGTAAAAAAATCCTTATTGTGGCCTTGACCGCTGGTTTCACGTTAGATCTTATGCTGGCTGTTCATGTTCGGCTGATCCTGTGACTAGAACAGGATCAATCCAACACCTCACGCAAGTTTATCATCCACAAAGGCACTTTGGTTTTTTTTGTGGGATGTCGTTTAAAGTTACAATCTCACCCAGAATCAGATACTCACCATCAGGGAGTGTGGGTTAACATATTATCTGAAGATCAGCATTACTTATTAATATGGCTGTTTGTTCCTGAGCTGCAAATACAATATAACATGTCACCTACAATGTCCTCGCAAAGCAAATTGCTCCGTGAGTGCATTGAGTTACATGTTCAACATTTACAGGAAAAACAGGTCAGTGAGATAACAAGAAAGATAATATTTACAGCATCCTGCAGCCTGGCGATGTTTCTGTTAAGTGATAGAATGCTTATACCTAGATTAACTTTTAGACCAGTTCTAACCTATAAAGATTTAGCTGTATGAAATTAATGTTTGCAGGATATTGCCCTCCTTTTTGAAGCTCTGTTAGAGGTTTCTAAAAGACACCAGCACTATATTAAGTTAATTAAATGCTTAGTGAATCCTGACACAAAAAAAGGATCTAAACAAAACCGGCCTAGAAGCAAAACATCTGTTTAAATGCTTCAAATGGTGTTTTACATTTACACTGGAATGTCGAATAGGTCTAATCTAACACTCATGCTGCATGCATCAATTTATAACTTTAATAAGACTGGAATACAGAGGACTGTGTCCTCATGCTGCTTCGTCCCACCACGCTATCGCTGATTCATGAAAGAGGAGTCACGCTATAGTCTACTTTCTCTGACTTCCCTGCAAATTTGGGGAAAGTGATGTTTTAAATTACACGAGAGTTGCAGCATGCGTCTTTTGGCAGTGTAACACGTACAGAGCAAAGTAATATCTGCTCTATATACTAAGTATGCTAAGTGTGCTAAGTGCTACATACAGTATATGAGCTCATAGATGGCTATCATTGGCTAATATCACTGTGAGTGACAGAAGAGAGTACAAAATATTCCCTCCTAAGCAGAGAGTACAGCACACGGCTTTGGCTCGCAACCCTAAAGGGTTTGGCCTTCTTGTGAATCACACTTCTCAACAATCGCAAGCTCTCAACAACAAGGTGAACTCTTTTCTGTCGCATTACTTAAATATGTTTAAACCACTTTCTAATCCTCTTATTAGATATTTTACAATGTAAAGTAGTGAGTATACAGCTTGTATAACAGTGTAAATTTGCTGTCCCCTCAAAATAACTCAAACCACAGCTGTTAATGTCTAAACTGCTGGGCACAAAAGTGAGTACACCCCAGAGTGAAAATGTCCAAATTGGGCCCAATGTGTCAATACAGGTGCTCAATCGGGTTTAGGTCTGGAGACATGCTTGGCCAGTCCATCACCATTACCCTCAGCTTCTTTAGCAAGGCAGTGGTCGTCTTGGAGATGTGTTTGAGGTCATTATCATGTTGGAATACTGCCCAGTGGCCCGGTCTCCAAAAGGAGGGGATGATGCTCTGCCTCATATGTCACAGTACATGTTAACATTCATGGTTTCCTCAATGAACTGTAGCTCCCCAGTGCCGGCAGCACTCATGCAGCCCCAAACCATGACACTCCCACCACTATGCTTGACTGTAGGCAAGACACACTTGTCTTTGTACTCACCTGGTTGCCACTACACACGCTTTACACCATCTGAACCAAATAAGTTTATCTCGGTCTCATCAGACCACAGGACATAGTTCCAGTAATCCATGTCCTTAGTCTGCTTGTCTTCAGAAAACTGCTTGCGGTATTTTTTGTGCATCATCTTTTTGCAGACCAATTTGATGCAGTGTTTGGCTGACCACGTGCCCTTATCTTCTTCGGTCGACCATGGCGAGGCCTGTTCTGAGTGGATCTTGTCCTGTTAAACCGCTATATGGTCTTGGCCACCGTGCTGCAGCTCAGTTTCTGAGTGACCAGTATGAGAGAGTGAGAGAGAGAGTGAGAATGAGAGAGTGAGAATGATAACACCAGATTTAACACACCTGCTCCCCATTCACACCTGAGACCTTGTAACACTAACAAGTCACATGACACCAGGGAGAGGAAATGGCTAATTGGGCCCAATTTGGACATTTTCACTTAGGGGTGTACTCACTTTTGTGGCCAGTGGTTTAGACATTAATGGCTGTGTGTTAAGTTATTTTAAATATAAAAGTTATCCTATAAAAGCATATTATCCCTTAAAAGAGTTCTTAAGGTCAAAAAGTCTTACGAATAGCGAGGAGGACTTTTAAAAGGCTTACGAGTTTCTTTAGCAGAGGAGAAAAGGCCAAAAGGTAAAGGGGGAGAAGAAATGTATTGCAGACAATATTTAATAATGATAGTGAGTTAAAAAAATGTTACAGATTAGATCATGTAGAGATTATTTTTTGTGACCATTCATATATATATATATAAGATTATATAACTATAACATTTCTGCGCTGTGTCAGAGATGATTACATTTACATTACTTTTATTACATTTATAACAGATGTTAGCGCATCTCTAATATGACCGGTCAGAAACATAATCCCTACAGGATATAGACTCAAATATCTTAACATATAGACAAAGTAAAGGCTTATAATAGACCATATTTTAAAGGCACTTCTATTTTTTTATTGGCCAACCAATCACAGTCTTCAAAAGAATGTGTCATACCTAGTAATAGTTTCAGCCCAGCTTCCTCTCTAAGATAAAAGTCATTGTATTTTGCTTGCTTGCTCAGAGTTAGAATTCCTAGTTCGAAATTTTTAGGCTAAATTAAGAGCTCATTCTTAGAAGCGTTATGAATACAGGCCCAGATTATCATCTGCGCCTGCAACCTTTTGCTAGGATTCAACTCCCAATGTACACTTAACACAGGCTTAGACCACAGTAATATGCGGAGCTTGCATTTTAGATTTTCTGTGTTAAATTCTGCATAAATTGCATAACAAACGTTACATAAAAGGTCAGGTGCCTCCATGTGAACACAATCCAGACTCAAATGCAGGGATAGAAGACAGACATGGGTTTTATTAACAAAGCCAAGAGACACAGGAAAACATTAAGGGAAAAACTGAGCATCTAAAATACAAAACAAAACAAAAAAAAGACCAGAGACCATAAACTAAATATATATAAGTATAAATAAGGAAGGCTAATTAGCAAGATATGAGGAACAGGTGTACAGAGGCAGGAACGGAATAAAGAACGCACGTGAGAACAAAAAAAACAAAAAAAAAAAAAAAAAAAAAAGCACATGGGACAAGACAGAAAACAATTATAGTAACTACTTTAATAATGAATATTTGAATAATATCAAATAATTTAATATTTGCATTTATTTTTACAATTCTGGATAGAATGACAGAAAAAAATTAAAAGACATTAAAGAAGACAATTAATTGTATTATTTTTAAATAGAAATGTTCATATTCTTCATTATATCCTTTTTATTATTATTATTATTATTATTATTATTATTATTATTATTATTATTATTAATATTATTATTATATATCATTATTATTATTATTTAAATAATATGTTCATTTTGTCACTAGTTAAGTGTATATTAGTTCTCATGGATGTTATTTTGTTAATATTTTCTTAAGCCTAAGTTACTAGTCAGTTTAATATTTATCTAAATCCCAGTTCAGAAACAAAACACTGTAGTAACACCAATAATTATGATGATACATATTTGCATAACATTCATAAAATCAAGCTGTGCTGCCATCATAACTGGGTCGAACATTGCTTTTTTACTCCGGCGGCAAAAAGTTTGAGATTTCATCATCCATGCGAGGACAATAGAAACGGACCCGGTGGAAAGTAGAGAAAACTCGTGCAGTTTCATGAGGCATGGTGTTTTTGTAAGACGTGAAGAAAGAAAGATCACATTCCATTTCCACAAGATGAAGAATTAATTAATACAAAATTTATTTGTTTAGCATCTTGTCTCAAAGCAGCTTTACAGAACATAAGAAACATGATACAAAAAAATTAATATTTAATATTAAACAAATATTAACATAATACAAAAGTTCATGTGTTTGTAATAATCCCTAATGAACAAGCCTGTGGTGACTGAGGTGACGTTGGCAAGGAAAAACTACCTTAAATGTAAGAGGAAGAAACCTTGAGAGGAACCAGACTCAAAATGAAACCTCATCCTCATTTGGGTGACACTGAAGGGTGTGATTATAAATATACACGCTGACAATTGTGTATTGATTAGGAGGTTGTTGTCCTTAAAGACCACATGTAGTTGGCATCTCCTCTTAGAATGTCCGAAAATATCATTATCACAACTGGAGCTGGTACATCCCTGGATCCTCACAGGGTTGGCCTCTTCTCAATGAAGGCTCAAAATCTTCATGGATTTTCATGGCCTCGGGATGGGTAGAAAAAGAAAAGCAAGTGGAGAGGAATTAGCGTAGCTGCTGTTCATAAAAGTAGCAAGCACTAGATGATAATGTGCATAATTGAATAAATCGAATTTCATATGTTATGATAATGATATATACAGTATGTAGTGGGACATTAAATGTGTCACATAATGGAGATAGGTAAAACTGCTCTTATTATTCTCTTTTATTCATTTATTTTAACTTTATATATATATATATATATATATATAATCAATCTTTTTTCCAAATAAATGGCAATGATATTTTTTCCTATTTAAGGATAGTGGTCACGGGAAGTCGAGGTTTAAATGGCAACTAAAGGGATGTTTTCACACCTGTGACTTATTATAATTGTAATTGTAATAAATGTCCGTTCATAAATAGTCAGTTTTTCCGCTCATAAGGTGATGCACTGGCTTGGCTGAATACTACACCAAGGGGAAGACAAAAGAACTGACAATGAACCTGCGTAATAAGGTAGTTGAACTTTATAAAGCAGAAAAAGGATATAACACTTAACACTTCAAAATGCCAGTTATTACTGTTCAAACTCTGATAAAGAGGGGAAATATAAGTGGTTCTTTAAGCTAAGCTATGGTCAGGTAGATGCAAAAAAAAGCCCACAAACAACTCTGAGAGAAATACTGTACAGGCTGCTCTGGAAAAAAGTAGGTGGTTGTTTCAAGGAGCTCAATATGGAGATACTTGAACACAAATGACCATGACAATGAACACGAATGACAAAACTTTTGAACACACCTGTGTGTGTGTACATATATTATTTAGAATTATATATATATATATATATATATATATATATATATATATATAGGCTATATATAATTAATTTATTTTTTTTTGCATGTTTGTCACACTTTAATGTTTCAGATCATCAAACAAATTTAAATATTAGTCAAAGATAACAAGTAAACACAACATGCAGTTTTTAAATGAAGGTTTATTATTATCAAGGGAAAACATATATTATTAAGCGAATCCAAACCTATATGACCCTGTGTGAAAAAGTGTTTGCCCCTAAACCTAATAACTGGTTGGTCCACCCTTAGCAGCAAGTACTGCAATCAAGCGATAACAATGAGTCTGTTACAGCACTGTGGAAGAATTTTGGTCCACTCATCTTTGCAGAATTGTTGTAATTCAGCCACATTGGAGGGTTTGAGCATGAACCACCTTTTTAAGGTCATTCCACAGCATCTCAATAGGATTCAGGTCAGGACTTTGACTAGGCCAGTGCACAGTCTTTATTTTGTTTTTCTTCAGTCATTCAGAGGTGGACTTTCTGGTGTGTTTTGGATAATTTTCCTGCTGTAGAATCCAAGTTCGCTTCAGCTTGAGGTCAGGAACAGATGGCCTCACATTGTCCTTCAGAATTTTTTGGGGTAGACAGCAGAATTCATGGTTCCATTTATCACAGCAAGTCTTCCAGGTCCTGAAGCAGCAAAACAGCCCCAGACCATCACAATACCACCACCATATTTTACTGTTGGTATGATGTTCTTTTTCTGAAATGCAGTGTTACTTTTATGCCAGATGTAATGGGACACACCTTCCAAAAAGTTCAACTTTTGTCTCATCTGTCCACAGTATTTTCCCAAAAGTCTTGGGGATCAGAAAGATTTTTTTTTACTTAGCAGTGGTTTTCGTCTTGGAACTCTGCCATGCAGGCCATTTTTGTCCAGTCTCTTTCTTATGGTGGAGTCATGAAAACTGACCTTATCTGAGGCAAGTGAGACCTGCATGTTGTTGTGGGGTCTTTTGTGACATCTTGGATGAGTAGTTGCTGCGGGGTTGGGGTAATTTTGTTCGGCCGGCCACTCCTGGGAAGGTTCACCACTGTTCCATGTTATCACCATTTGTGGATAATGGCTCTCACTGTGGTTCACTGGAGTCCCAAAGCTTTAGAAATGGCTTTATAACCTTTCCCAGACTGATAGATCTCAATTACTTTCTTTCTCATTTGTTCCTGAATTTCTTTGGATCTCTGCATGATGTGTAGCTTTTGAGAATCTTTTTGTCTACTTTACTTTGTCAGGCAGGTCTTATTTAAGTGGTTTCTTGATTGCGAGCAGGTGTGGTAGTAATGTGGCCATGTAGTTTTGTTTTCCCTTAATAGTAAAAAGCTTCATTTAAAAACTGCAGGTTCTGTTTTCTTGTGTTATCTTGACTAAGATTTAAATTTGTTTGATGATATGAAACATTAATTTGTGACAAACATGCAAAAAAATAATTAAAAATCAGGAAGGGGGCCAAAACCTTTTCACACCACTATATATAAAATTCTGAGTGCTGTAGTAATGCTTCTAAAACATAATAATAATGAGTGAGGTTACTCCATGGTGGGGTCATTTTGTTCCTGTTTTCTGTGAGTTATTGTCTTTTTATTTTAGGCGAGCTCAATATGACACCAGCTATTTTCTTACCCCACTCATGGTCATTCAGTAGAAATGTTACATCATCAATTTTAAAAATGCTCTAAATGACCCTGTCTGCCTCGATCAAAACTCCATGCAACTCCAAGTTCCGCACAGGGATTTTCCTGCTGAAGGAAAACATTTCCTTACAAGTTTGTGCCTTTAAAACACTGCAAAGATCAATAATATTCAGATCTGGTGACTTTACCGACCATGGAAGATGCTCTACTTTAGGTCACTGGTGACACAAGTGGATAAGGCTCTGGGTTGTTGATTGGAGGATGAAGTGGTTTAAGCATTGAAATTTGGGATATCTGAAGAAAGATTTTCACCGCACTGTAATGTATACGTGACAAAATAACGCCTTCTACGTTGAACCTTTCATGTTCATTACACCACTCTATCATCAGCCTTCATGGCAAAATGTTTGAACCACTGGGTTCACATATGTGCATTGTATTTTATACATCTTATAAATATATGTTGTATTTTTGTGTGTGTGTGTGTATATATGCAGTGTACAAAATATGATGTGCACACACACATATGGCTCAGCCAGGCATTTTTTACAGGCATAATGCACTTTGTTGTGTGAAGGTATCAATCAGAGCAGAGAAGATTATTAGAGTGTCTGAAAGAGATCAAACAATGTTGCCGTCTGCTCCTTCCTCTCCTCTCCTCTCCTCTCCTCTCCTCTCCTCTCCCCTGCCTTCTTGGCTGATTTACAGCACTGCTGATAAAGTACCGCAACTCTCTGTCAGGGCTCTACATGATGCTCGTCTAAAGAATTATTACCCATAATGCCACATCGCCTACCAAGCAGTTGCACCTGCTATAATGTCCTGTGCCCAGGGTCAGCAGTAACTGTAGTGAGGTTGGAAAAGACAGACCTACCCCTCGCCACCCCTTTGTGTTCACTCCCGTTCTTCATCTTTCATCATGGCACGTCACTGTGCAGCTTCATAGGTCCTCATTCCATCATATCTTCCTTTACTTTATTATCTGTGCTGACACAAATCCCTTTAAAAAAATCTCCAGCTTTTAACTAATCAACATGTCTCAGTGCCACTCTTTTCTGACACACACATTTCTGTTCAGACAGGATGTCTAACTTGCTGTATTGCGTCTCAAAGCTGCTCTAGGCCTGGTTTTGTGTGTTTGTGTGTACGAATCTGCATGAGAGAGTAAACAAATCAACTCCCATTTTATTCACATATGCATTTCTCATTACAAAAATAACAAAGTTTACAATTGTCCATAGTTTCTTAAGAAAGTTGTAAAAAGTTACATCAGGTCTGCAAATTGAAGCACACTGTGGTTAGAGAGATTTTTTTTTTTTAGTTTGATAATGAAATAAGTGCACTTGCTTTCACCAAAACTCAGACACCCTTGAGCACAGCAGGCTGTTTCAATTTTCCTTCTCAATTTGAGCGAGAAAGAGAAAAACCTTATGCATATTTTAGACTGCTGATTGTGCTTTAAGAAGTTATTCAAAGCCCTTTTTTTTTAAAAAACAACCTCTAAAATGTAGACTTTAATATCCCCCTTGTCGGAGTCATAAACAATATGAATGTCAGCGTGCACTGTAAACAGAGCCTGCATTCATTCAGTTACACATCAAAAAAACTGGATATGTATACACCGATGTTGACTGTTAGGGCTTGTTAAGATGTTAAGATGCCAGTAAATACATTGTGAAGTGTTATGTTTTGGCGAGATGTTTACTGAGCTTACATTTTCATTATTGGCTTGCCCCCAAAGGCAAAATGAATTCTCTAATCTCTTTTTGGCCAATTTCAGCAGTTTGCTGGCTTTGCTTAGTCTGCAGAGTCATAATTGCTAGACTCTGTGATAGTGTTCCCTCCACATGCCAATCAAAGCATTCACCCATGAGATCTGAGGGAATGTTTGAGCCCTTTGGTAAATGCTGTTTAAAAATAAATAAATAAATAAATAAAATTAAGGCTAACGTCTTCACAAGAATGCCTTCTTCATGACAGCAGATCCATCTAGATTGTAGATATAGCATTAATCAATACTTAGCAGCATGAAAGGAAACAGCTTTTGATGCTATCATAATGCCTCTATATTAAAGACATTATGTGTGTGTTGTTCTTGCTTTTTTTAACAATTTTCTCCCAATTTCTCCCCATTTACCAGTTCCCACCCACATGTCAGCTCTGCCCTTTCACACCACATCTACTGACTGATAAGATGAAAGCTAACACCAATCCAGCTGCTTCTTTTCATGCTGCATCCAAGAGCAATGTTAGACAATTGGAGAAAAGTGCATTCAGCCTTCTTCCACATACAGCAGATTACTGGCTAGTGTCTCCATCCCAGACAGCATGACCATTTTGGCTTTCTTGGGCTCCTGGCTATTCATTATGTTCTGTTGAACCACATGGCACATCCCGAAATGTGTGATTATTACATGGTTAATTTCATCCTGATTCTTACTACACTATATAGCCAAAAGTATGTGAACACCTGACCATTACACTCATAAGTGTAATATACAGTGTATAGGAATAAATTATAAATAAAAAAATTATAAATATCCAAAGTATATAAGTATAGGTACAGTAGAAACACATTCATATCCTGAATTTATATATTTCTGTAAAAGTGTCCTGAGACATCAATTGATAAAAGAGCCATGGAAATAAATTCTAACTGAATTGAATTGAATGATATATTGGTCAAATTTCAGGATAACTTTTTCTGTAAAAAAAATTTTTAATGTAAAAAAGTTTACATGAACCAATATCAATATTAAAACATCTTCTGTAATATTAATTAATTGATATTTGTTATTGAGAATTTTTTTAACAAATTAATTAAGCCTAATAATCAGCAGTTATTTATTTATTTATTTACACTTGGAGACAAGACTATATGATATCAACATTTATAGCATGCTCTCATTTAATTACTGTAAATTATTTGGATTTTTGGTCATAGATCGAATAAACATTAGTGAACCCGGGCGTATTTCATTCACATTTAAACCTTTAGTCAGTATAAACAAATCAATTATTTTATCCCTGCAAGTCTGATAAAATGAGTCAGGACAGTTTTGGCTTTGATAGGGGATTTCAAGAATTGATTTGATATCATGATTAATTTTGAAGATATAAACATTTGTTTTTAAAAGTACTTTTTTGCACTTAATAAATTGGGGGGGAATACTTGTAGAAACAGTACAAATCATTAATTGTCTGAGTGCCTACTTTCATATGTGCCGTTCAGTTTAATATGGAAAAAAAATATAATTTTGAAAATTCGACAAACAAAACAGAGGCAAATTCTGGACTCTGCTTAAAAGACTTAAACAAATGGCAAAGTTTCTTTCCTGCAATCGAATGCAAACTGACGTAGCAAAGAATCTCACTAAAGGAAAGCAAAATGTAAAGTGTTACCTCAGAGGTTTCCTCAGTACCTGCATTACAATGAATTTACAACATTAAGTTTGTAGTATTAGCAATATACAGAAATACAGTGTGTATATACAGTGTGTAAATCTTGTCATGAAATGTTCTAGTATCGGGCTCCAGAGATGTGCACACATAGGGTATTACAACATGGCACCCAATACATGAGACAAAAGTGAAGTGCACACAGATTGCAACATGAAACGAGAACTAGCAGTGCACATAGTACAATATGCTAAGGAATATACACTAAAATATACACAATACGCAAGAACACAAACGCAATACAATGATGCAATATATACAAAACACACCCATATGCAACAGAATATGTATACTAGTATGTGCAAGTGAGTCAGAAATGGTGTAAAGTTGCCAATGTGCATGTGTGTGTGTGTGTGTGTGTGTGTGTGTGTGTGTGTGTGTGTGTGTGTGTGTGTAAAGGTGATATGGGATGAGGAGGCACAAGCTTGTGTGATGCTAGACAAGCTAGATAGCTAACTAGCCTAACATGAGATTTTAACAGCTCTGTGTATTGGTAAATAAATTGTTGTGAACCTAATCATAACATTACATCTAACAAAACCAGGGATGTTTATGATATAGTTTCTGACTGATTTGGCCGATAAATAAATCCATAGTAATAGGAATACATTGGGGTTCTCCCTTCCTGATTTTTTAATTTTTTGCGTTTGTCACACTTTACTGTTTCAGACCATCAAACAAATGTAAATATTAGTCAAAGATAACACAAGTGAACACAACATCCATCCATCCATCCATCTTTTACCACATATCCGGGGCCAGGTCGCGGGGGCAGCAGTCTAAGCAGGGACGCCCAGACTTCCCTCCCCCCGACACTTCCTCCAGCTCTTCCGAGGGAATACCGAGGCGTTCCCAGGCCAGCTGAGAGACATAGTCCCTCCAGTGTGTCCTAGGTCTTCCCCGGGGTCTCCTCCCGGTTGGACATGCCCGGAACACCTCCCCAGGGAGGTGTCCAGGAGGCATCCGGAACAGATGCCCGAGCCACCTTAGCTGACTCCTCTCAACATGCAGTTTTTAAATGAAGGTTTTTACTATTAAGGGAAAACAAAATCCAAACCTACATGGCCACATTACTACCACACCTGTTCACAATCAAGAAATCACTTAAATAAGACCTGACTGACAAAGTGATGTAGACCAAAAGATCCTCAAAAGCTACACATCATGCAGAGATCCAAAGAAATTCAGGAACAAATGAGAAAGAAAGTAATTGAGATCTATCAGTTTGGAAAAGGTTATAAAGCCATTTCTAAAGCTTTGGGACTCCAGTGAACCACAGTGAGAGCCATTATCCACAAATGGCGAAAACATAGAACAGTGGTGAACCTTCCCAGGAGTGACCGGCCGACCAAAATTACCCCAAGAGCGCAGCGACGACTCATCCAAGATGTCACAAAAGACCCCACAACAACATGCAGGTCTCACTTGCCTCAGTTAAGGTCAGTGTTCATGACTCCACCATAAGAAAGAGACTGGGCAAAAATGGCCTGCATGGCAGAGTTCCAAGATGAAAACCGCTGCTGAGCAAAAAGAACATAAAGGCTTCTCTCTTATTTGCCAGAAAACATCTTGATGATCCCCAAGACTTTTGGGAAAATACTGTGGACTGATGAGACAAAAGTTGAACTTTTTGGAAGGTGTGTCCCATTACATCTGGCACTGCATTTCAGAAAAAGAACATCATACCAACAGTAAAATATGGTGGTGGTAGTGTGATGGTCTGGGGCTGTTTTGCTGCTTCAGGACCTGGAAGACTTGCTGTGATAAATGGAACCATGAATTCTGCTGTCTACCAAAAAATTCTGAAGGACAATGTGAGGCCATCTGTTCCTGACCTCAAGCTGAAGTGAACATGGCTTCCTTCAGCAGGACAATGATCCAAAACACACCAGCAAGTCCACCTCTGAATGGCTGAAGAAAAAAGAAGAAAAAGAAAATAAAGACTTTGGAGTGGCCTAGTCAAAGTCTTGACCTGAATCCTATTGAGATGCTGTGGCATGACCTTATAAAGGTGGTTCATGCTCAAACCCTCCAATGTGGCTGAATTACAACAATTCTGCAAAAATGAGTGGACCAAAATTCCTCCACAGTGCTGTAACAGACTCATTTCAAATTATCGCAAATGCTTGATTGCAGTTCTTGCTGCTAAGGGTGGCCCAAACAGTTATTAGGTTTAGGGGCAAACACTTTTCCACACTGGATTTTCTTTTTTCTTAATAATGAAAAGCTTCATTTAAAAACTGCATGTTGTGTTTAATTGTGTTATCTTTGACTAATATTCAAAGGGGGGGAACTGCTGAAAGTCCATCTGTAACAAATTCTAGCTAGTTTACTAGCCGTAAGCTACTAAGCAGCTTTTGTTTTTGTTTGTATGAAACCTAGAATGACTGAACACTCGAGACTGTGAACAAAATAGGATTTTTACGACTGTCTTCTTTTACATGTCAGCTTTAAGCAAACATAACTTAACATAACAAGTGTTGCAAGTGTTTCACTTTCTAACTTTGCTAATGCTTTCTGTCTGTCTGCTCCTTTTAGTTTGAAAAGAGGGAAAAAAATCTTGTATTTGCTTGTTTGCTACATGAGTTCTTTTCTTACATGTTATGCTTTAATCAGATTTTGGGATATGTGCCATTGCGAATCTGACATAAGCCTAATAGGTTCAGATAGTAAATGGTATAAATACCAGATGTCAAATTATCTCTGATGAGCAAGCACTGAGACGAAGCTGCAAAGTTTGAATGCTAATAAAATTTCTCCCTTTTTGGTTTTGCCAGTTGTTAGCCACTAGCTAACTCTATCGCCAGGGAAGGTTCAGGCTGCTCATGCTGCATCACAGCTCAATGTAGCACTGTCTGTCCTCTTCTGCATACACAAGCTCACAGCTTGAGTAGTGCCTCTTGTTTACTCAAAAACTCATATTACAAATGGACATTATAGTTTTACTTATTAAAGTAGAATTTAATCATTGTCAGCATACACATTTATATCTGAATTGAATATCCATCCATCCATCCATCTTCTACCGTTTATCCGGGGCCGGGTCGCGGGGGCAGCAGTCTGAGCAGGGACACCCAGACTTCCCTCTCCCCAGACACTTCCTCCAGCTCCTCCGGGGGAATACCGAGGCGTTCCCAGGCCAGCCGAGAGACATGGTCCCTCCAGCGTGTCCTAGGTCTTCCCCAGGGCCTCCTCCCGGTTGGACATGCCCGGAACACCTCCCCAGGGTGTTTATCAGGGTGCCTTCGATCTCCCGCTCCATCCTTCCCTCACTCGTGAACAAGACCCCAAGATACTTAAACTCCTCCACTTGAGGCAGGAGCTTTCCACCAACCTAAAGGGGACAAGCCACCCTTTTCCGGCTGAGAACCATGGCCTCGGACTTGGAGGTGCTGATTCTCATCCCCGCCGCTTCACACTCGGTTGCAAACCGTCCCAGTGCATGCTGAAGGTCCTGATTTGAAGAAGCCAACAGGACAACATCCTCTGCAAAAAGCAGAGACGAAATCCCGTGTTCCCCAAACCGGACTCCCTCCGGCCCCCGACTGCGCCTAGAAATCCTGTCCATATAAATAATGAACAGGATCGGTGTCAAAGGGCAGCCCTGCTGGAGTCCAACATGCACCGGGAACAAGTCTGACTTACTGCCGGCAATGCAAACCAAACTCCTGCTCCGGTCATATAGGGACCGGACAGCCCTTAGCAGAGGGCCTCGGACCCCATACTCCCAGAGCACCCCCCACAGATCACCACGAGGGACACGGTCGAATGCCTTCTCCAGATCCACAAAGCACATGTGGTTGGGCAAACTCCCATGAACCCTCCAGCAACCTGGTGAGGGTATAGAGATGGTCCAGTGTTCCACGACCGGGACGAAACCCGCATTATTCCTCCTGAATCCGAGGTTCGACTATCGGCCGAATTCTCCTCTCCAGTACCCTGGCATAGACTTTTGCGGGGAGGCTGAGGAGTGTGATCCCCCTGTAGTTGGAACACACCCTCCGGTCCTCCTTCTTAAACAGAGGGACCACCACCCCAGTCTGCCAGTCTAGAGGCACTGTCTCCAGCCACCAAGCGATGTTGCAGAGGCGTGTCAACCAAGACAGCCCCACAACATCCAGAGACTTGAGGTACTCAGGGCGGATCTCATCCACCCCCGGTGCCTTGCCACTGAGGAGCTTCTCAACCACCTCAGTGACCTCAGCTTGGGGGATCGATGAGTCCTCAACTGAGCCCTCTGCCTCTGCTTCCTCAGTGGAAGACATGTCGGTGGGGTTGAGGAGATCCTTGAAGTACTCCTTCCACCGTTCGAGAATGTCCCCAGTCGAAGTCAGCAGATTCCCACTCCCACTGTAAACAGTGTGAGCAGGGCACTGCTTCCCCCTCCTGAGGTGCCGGACAGTTTGCCAGAATTTCTTTGAGGCCAACCGATAGTCCTTCTCCATGGCCTCACCAAACTCCTCCCAGACCCGAGTTTTTGCCTCTGCAACCACCCGGGCTGAAGCTCGCTTGGCCCTCCGATACCTATCAGCTGCCTCCGGAGTCCCCCGAACCAACCAGGCTCGATAGGACTCCTTCTTCAGCTTGACGGTATCCCTTACTTCCGGTGTCCACCACCGGGTTCGGGGATTGCCGCCACGACAGGCACCGGAGACCTTACGGCCACAGCTCCGCGCAGCCACGTCGACAATGGAGGTGGAGAACATGGTCCACTCAGACTCAATGTCTCCAACCTCCCTCGGGATCTGGTTGAAGCTCTGCCAGAGGTGGGAGTTGAAGATCTCTCTGACCGGAGACTCTGCCAAACGTTCCCAGCGGACCCTCACAGTACGTTTGGGTCTGCCAAGTCTGTCCAACTTCCTCCCGGGCCATCGGATCCAACTCACCACCAGGTGGTGATCAGTTGACAGCTCCGCCCCCTCTTTACCCGAGTGTCCAAGACATACGGCCGGAGGTCAGATGAAACAACCACAAAGTCGATGCCATGTGTACTGATGGACACCCTTATGCTTGAACATGGTGTTCGTTATGGACAAACTGTGACTAGCACAGAAGTCCAATAACAGAACACCACTCGGGTTCAGGTCAGGTCCTCCCAATCACGCCCCTCCAGGTGTCACTGTCGCTGCCCACGTGAGCGTTGAAGTCCCCCAGTAGAACGACGGAGTCCCCGGTCGGAGCACTTTCCAGCACCCCTCCCAGAGATGCCAAGAAGGTCGGGTACTCTACACTGCCATTTGACCCGTAAGCACAAATAACAGTGAGAGACCTCTCCCCGAAACGAAGGCGCAGGGAAACGACCCTCTCATTCACTGGGGTGAACTCCAACACATGGCTGCTGAGCTGAGGGGCTATGAGCAAGCCCACACCAGCCCGCCGCCTCTCACCGCGGGCAACTCCAGAGTAGTAGAGAGCCCAGCCTCTCTCGAGGAGTTGGGTTCCCGAGCCCAAGCTGTGCATGGAGGCGAGCCCAACTATATCTAGTCGGTATCTCTCAACCTCCCGTACCAGCTCAAGCTCCTTCCCCCCCAGCGAGGTGACATTCCATGTCCCTAGAGCCAGATTCCGTGTCCGTGGATTGGGTCGCCGAAGCTCCCGTCTTCGACTGCCACCCAATCCACATTGCACCAGCCCCTTACGGTTTCTCCCGCAGGTGGTGGACCCACAGGAGATCGGCCCCACGTCGCTCCTTCGGGCTGAGCACGGCCGGGCCCCATGGGGTAAGACCCGGCCACCAGGCGCTCGCAAGCGAGCCCCAAGCCCGGGCCTGGCTCCAGGGTGGTGCCCCGGTTGCGCCATACCGGGCGACGTCACGGACCTTGCTTTATTTTTCTTCATAAAGGGGTTTTGAACCGCTCTTTGTCTGGCCCGTCACCCAGGACCTGTTTGCCTTGGGAGACCCTACCAGGGGCAAAAAGCCCCAGACAACATAGCTCCTAGGATCATTCAGGCACGCAAACCCCTCCACCACAAAAAGGTGGCGGTTCAAGGAGGGGCTAAATTGAATATTTAATTAATTATAAAATTATTTCAGTGAGTTTTGTTGATCTCAACACCGTGTCTAACCACATGGCATTTTTTTATCAATGTTAATATCTTCATTTTGGGGCACGGTGGCTTAGTGGTTAGTACGTTCGCCTCACACCTCCAGGGTTGGGGGTTCGATTCCCGCCTCCGCCTTGTGTGTGTGGAGTTTGCATGTTCTCCCCGTGCCTCGGGGGTTTCCTCCGGGTACTCCGGTTTCCTCCCCTGGTCCAAAGACATGCATGGTAGGTTGATTGGCATCTCTGGAAAAATTGTCCGTAGTGTGTGATTGCATGAGTGAATGAGTGTGTGTGTGCCCTGTGATGGGTTGGCACTCCGTCCAGGGTGTATCCTGAGATGCCCAATGACGCCTGAGATAGGCACAGGCTCCCCGTGACCCGAGGTAGTTCGGATAAGCGGTAGAAAATGAATGAATGAATGAATGAATGAATGAATATCTTTATTTTTTAAAAAGATATTAAAATTATAATACTTGGGTTTGGGATATAATAAAAAATGTGGGCATGTCCTGCACTATTTAAAAGTGTTAATGTGTCATTTGTAGTAGTAGTAGTTGTAGTAATAATAATAATAATAATAATAATAATAATAATAATAATAATAATAATAATACAATCATTCTTCCTACACTAATCAATTATCCTCTCCAGGTTCCCCACAACCCTGGACACTAGGCACAAGGCAGGAGACACCCTGGATGGGATGCTCGTCACACACACACACACACACACACACACACACACACACACACACACACACACACTATTTTAATAATAGAGACATTTTATGTACTGTAAATCAACCTACTGGGCATGTATTTGAACTGGGGGAGGAAACCAAGATACCAGAAGAAACCCCTGAAGCCGCACACACACAGGACAGAGGTAGGTATCAAGAGATGTGGAGCAACTCAATGACCATGTCACATAATGTTTAAAATGTTCCAATTTACAGAACTGTCTAAAGCTAAACCCTGATGTAGTTTCTTGTCATATTGTGAACTAACCTTAGGGCAATCGAATAAGGATTTCTGTATGTGTGCGTGTTCTGTGTGTATATTTACATTTACATTTGTCTTTTGGCAGTCGATTTTATACAGAAAGATGTACAAAATTGCCATGAAATCTCTATAAATTAATACAATAACACTGGTTCACTAGGTTACAGACTTAGGATACCATCAACCTAAATCTATGTAATTAGGGAGCTATAATTTTTTTATATATTTTTTTTAAACTAAAGAGAATACATAAAACAAGGAAAATAAGTGCTAGTTTAAGTGTTTCAGGAAGTGGTAGGTCTTCACCTGTCGTTTGAAGATAACCAGTGATAAAAGAGTCTTGATGTATACCTTCCTCTTATCCTAAGAGATGGTGGGACCAGTCGTGCAGTGCTAGTAGAGATGTGTGTGTGTGTGTGTGTGTGTGTGTGTGTGTGTGTGTGTGTGTGTGTGTTTAGGGAAAAAGACATGCAGAGTCACCATGGACAATGTCTTTTTTGCAAACCATGCAGAGGTCCACAGAGGCAGTGGTAGTTCTTTTTATAAGGAAATAAATAAGTTACTAGCTTAAAGTGGAGCTTCCTCGCATAACTATTTGATGTTCTCTGCCTTTTATTTACTTTGGATGGCATTTTTCTAGCACGACCACAAGGTCAGTGAGAGTCACTCTCACCTCAGCAATCAAGGTGGAAAACACGGCTGGAAAAAGGATTCTGAAAGATAGATGCCGTCGATCATCGATGATGAATATTTTACACTTACTCTATCCATTAGGGCTTTTTGCAAGAAAAGGCGAAGAGGAAAAAAAATAGGTGGCATATAAAAACAAACATGTGTGCAAAGAGAAAAAGAACTAGAGAGTGAGAGTTTAGCTTTCCCACCACACTAAGAGTTCAGAAAATGTCTTCTGGCACTTTAGCCTCCATCTCCTAACCTTCTCCTTCTTGTCTTCTCATCTCTCTCTTTTTTCTGTCTCTTTCTTTCTGTGAATAGTGCTGTCTCTCCATTGTAATGATGGCGCCTCGTAGCAGCCCTTGGAATGACCTTTCTTTAATTAACTGCATCTTGATGAGCGGATCTACATAGAATGTGAAGGTTAATTAATGAAGTATCAGTGCCTGGTCTTAAAACCATCACCTAGCGGATGACAGCTGGGCCCACCACTCTCAATTTTACCAGCCGACTCATTAGCAACGGCAGCGGCGATTGACAGCTCCTCTTTGCTCTGCGGGCCAAGAGCAAATAGTATTAAAAAGGACTGAACCATGAGGGGTTTTTTCTTTCTTTCTCAGCAAGAAATGTTATCTTCCTCTGTTAGACGATATAACAAACCCCGAAAACACATTTGAGGAAGCGTGATCCGGCGATGCACGAGATAGCGGTATATATGCAATGAGATTCAAATCAGAACCCTATAAAAAATGCAGATGAAAGCAATATAATATCTCCATAAAGGTTCAGGAGTGTGTAATCGGTTTCTTGCAGCCAGATCTGTGATGGATGGTGATGGATAACTCCGGATTGTAATAGTGCACAGATTCATCTCGATAAGGCCCCTGCTTTTGGGTGTCGGTTATTTCCAGATGCATTGCACCGCTGCTTATCAGTACGATTATAAGAAATCAGATCCACATTAGCAAATGGAAGCAAACGTAAAGAGAGACATATTACCAGAGGGGACA
Source organism: Tachysurus vachellii (assembly GCF_030014155.1). Classification (NCBI taxonomy): domain Eukaryota; kingdom Metazoa; phylum Chordata; class Actinopteri; order Siluriformes; family Bagridae; genus Tachysurus; species Tachysurus vachellii. The sequence goes on along the minus strand of NC_083478.1, from coordinate 16,075,984 downwards.
GCACAAGGGAGGATTTATGGTTACTGAATATGTTGCGCGTGATATAAGCCTCTGTAGTCTCACACACTTCTCTGAGAGCAAATACAATGAAGCGTGCAAATGAACCAATACCGTGTCCGTGGTAAACCTGGCAGACGAGGCTGGAATACAAAATCCTCTTTCCAAGTCTGTTGCAGAATTAAAACCAGTTTGCTTTTGCTGCAGATACAGGATTTGCACAGATTTTCATTTGTTACGGCAGAATCTGCTCAATGATACTTCAGCTTCAGACAATTTATTGTACTATATAAATTGTCCAAATGGTTTTTAGCTGTGATTGTATTCCAGGTCAAGAACTTCACTTAATCTTCACATCAAACATCAGAAAATGTGAGGATGTTGTAGACAGTTCGAATCCAAGATCCACCAATCTGCCACTGCTGGGCCCCTGAGCAAGGCCCTTAAACCTCAGTTGTCACTCTGAACTTACAGAAATGTAAAGAAAAAATAGGAAAAAATCTGATCTCAGTGACTTCGAACACGGCTTGGTTGTTGGTGCTTCTTTGAAGTTTGTTTATTTGTTTTGTTTTTTGTTTTTTGTTTTTTAAAAACTGCTGATCTAAGATTTTCACACACAGCAGTGGAAAACATTTTTTCTTTCTTTTTTTTTTTTTGTTTTATTTTAATCGTCATCTGTCCAATTTCAGTAAGTGAAGCTGTGACCTCCCCAGCCTTAGATCCATTTTTTCTTTTGACATGTGGTGCTTTCTGAGATGCTTTTCAGCTCACAGCTGTTATAAAGAGTAATTATTAGAGCTCATCTGACCTCTCCCTTTGTACAAAGGCTGTAGAAAGAGGTGTGCGAGGTTGGGGAGGAAGCCTTGTGAGACAGGCACAATGTCAGCTGAGGTTCCACAGAACTTCCACAAAAACACGACAGAGCTGTAAGACAGTTGAACAGATACAGACTCACAGCTTTCGCTCTGTCAAGTTCAAGTTCATACACGTGTGTATGTGCGTGGGTGTGTGTGTGTGTGTGTGTGTGTAGCCTAATCCATGTGCTAAACCTCTCTCTCTACAGAAGCATAGAAACGTTAAAGTTGAAGTTTACAATTAAACTACTATTTTTCTCTAACTTTAACCTCCTCCTCATTTAAATGTAAATAATGTCCTTTCTACAACGGTTTGTAGTCGTGTGGAACTGTGAAACCAAGAGCTCCCGAGGAACTAACGGGTCAGTGTAATTTCAGTTATCATTCTGTGTAAACATCAAGCAACTGTTGTGTGTGTAAATCCCAGGAGATTCAGCAGTTTCTCAAATATTCACCAGCATGACTGGTACCAGCAATCCAGCTACGATAACATATTTATTTTGTTTCTGGTCATTAAAGTGAACGTTAACTGAAGCTCTCGAATTGTATCTGTATGACTTTTTTACATGATTGCAATGAACAAGCAGGTGTGCTGCTGTACCTATTAAACTGACTATTGAGTTGTATATCTACTATACGTAAGTTGTTTGGAACATCCTTCGATAAATTCAGTTTAATCTGGGATTGGGAACTGACTATCCTGTTTTATTTTAACGATTAGAGCGGTCATTAATCTGTATTCGACTGTATACTGCGGTATGAGAAGCAATTGCGGTCTTCTGATCTGACTAACCTTTGAGAAATACCATTCTTCAACAGCGAACAGCATTTTTATGAAGTCTTCCCAGAATCATGCGCCGGCGTAATGACCTCTGATGAACGTCGGCGCTAACAGGGTGGTATTAAGGCAAGAATAATGCTTGTGTGCTGCGCGGCCTTTGTATGCTGACCTGCTTCCTGCAGCAGAGCCTACAGGTCAGTGCGCTCCCATTAAACAATTGGTAGAAACTTGTTTTTTTTGTTTGCTGAAAACTTTCTTTCCTATTAATGTTTTTTTATACAAGCAACTTCTTTTATAAGCAGTAATAGTAATAGTAAACGTAGCTTGGGGCTGTGTTTATATTTCACAGTGTTGCGAAAGCTTCAGAGCCTTTTTTTGGACTCGTTTTTATCCGTTCCCTTCCTTCTCCTTTTTGCGAAAGTGTGTTGAAGCATGGTTGGAGTGTGTACTGCAGCTGCGGCGGGAAGCTAGGCCACTCCAACTCCCTCGTCTCTCGGATGCGTAACCTGCTCCGGGTAGTCATCTAAATCATTCTGCACATGCTGCTGTCACTGAAGACAACCCAGTTTTAGAGTGTGCCTCACGAAAGAAATCTCAAACTAAATTTGCTGCTGCAGCACTTTCGCATTTTGCTCGTCTGAAATATTTGACACCAGACAGTATCTCGGGATTCCTGTATACTCGAGCCGAGGGTGGAGAAGAGGTATAGCAGTCTTAAAAGGGAACTTCCCTGCAGCACCTTGTTTCTCCCCCCATTAGTTTGTTTCTCACACTCTTGCCCTTAAGACAGAGGGACTGCAGTAGATATAAGTGGCCAGTGAAGAGAAATCCCAGTGGTGAGGCAGGTGTGGGATCGGCCTTCATTATCTCCCAACACCTCCGTCCAATTATGAGCTGCGCTTCAGTGATGACAACCCAACTGTGTGAGCGTGCATATGTGTGTGTGTGTGTGTGTGTCACTCTTATTCCTGGGTGGCCTGGGCTTCACTTGTTATTTCCTTTAAAGTTTTGCTTCCCCAAAAATCCCTCAGTTGCATCTCTTTTCACTTGTAAATACCAGAAAACTTTCTTCTGACAAAGTGTGAACGTGACACGTTTTTCTTCCCCCCTTTTGCTGTATCTCTATTCGGGTTGCACCAAAACCCCATAATAGTCTGTTATTAAGCCAGCTGTGTCGACATAAATGATATTAAAATCAGCACATATATCGTGTTAGGTTTTTTTTTTGTACTTGGCATTCAAATAAATGATTACAGATAAGGGCATTGTGAATTGCAATCTTTTTTTTTGCCTTTAATATATTCATGTATAAAAGAATGCTGGCACTCAGGGTGCAAAATAATTCTGAAAGGTTTATTACACCGGGACATGATAAAAAAAAAAGGAACAAAAATGTTCGGTGCATGTATAAATAAACCTCTTTCTATTTATCTGACCTAAATTTGAACAATATTTCTGTCAGAGCCAATCAGCCTGGTGACATTATTCTCTCATTACAGCGCCGCTAACATGCTGCAATAACATGACTAACAAGTGATTTATGAGACTTTAGGTCCTAGACTTCGGATTAAATTCTAAAGTTGGATAAATGAGGAAAGCAGTATTTGTTGTCACAGAACCCACTTATTTCATGTTGTCTGTTTCCCCCCCCGACCACACCCCCTAGTCATTAGCATCACCTCGGAGCAGTTTGTCTTTTCATGCCCACTCTTTGTTTTCTTCCTGTTTCCTTTAGTGCTCCTTCTTGTATTCACTCTATATCCAGATGATTAGAAATACACAAATAAAGAGATGTGACAAGACACTGTACATGTTCATTTGCTCAACTGAACCCTATGGATAGTCAATTTAGGCCTGATTTTTTATTTTTTTTGAACATATGTAAATCAGTGTAATTTCTCGTAAATCATTGATCTAGCTTTCAGGACTGTTTGTTATTCTTAGTGAAGTATGTTTTTAGGTCTGTCTTTAATAATCTTTCAAGAAATGAAATTGTTGAAAACTGATAATTGTGACTCCAATAAATGCTTTTTTAAAACTATATAACTTTTTTTATATAAAACTTTATTTGTTTTTGTTTGTTTGTTTTCTTTTGTTTCACCTCAGAAATCAACAATATCATCCAACAGTTCTAACTGTGGCTTAGTGGTTAGCACTTTCGCCTCACGCCTCCAGGGTCGGGGTTTGATTCCCGCCTCTGCCTTGTGTGTGTGGAGTTTGCATGTTCTCCCCGTGCCTCGGGGGTTTCCTCCGGGTACTCCGGTTTCCTCCCCCGGTCCAAAGACATGCATGGTAGGTTGATTGGCATCTCTGGAAAAGTGTGTGAGTGTGTATGTGTGTGTGTGTGTGCCCTGCGATGGGTTGGCACTCCGTCCAGGGTGTATCCTGCCTTGATGCCCGATGACGCCTGAGATAGGCACAGGCTCCCCGTGACCCGAGGTAGTTCGGATAAGCGGTAGAAGATGAATGAATGAATGAATGAATTTTTATCAGCTAATTCTAAGGTTTGCTAAAGTGTATATACGTTTTATTCATTTATTTATTTTATATTTTTTTAACCCATGGTATTCATAGTCATTTCATATACCTTTTTTATTCATAGACACTCTTGTACTTTTTAAAAAACATTTAATTGAATTGAATTGAAAAAATGATTTAAATTGAATATATATATATATATGTATATATATATATATATATATATATATATATATATATATATATATATATATATATATATATACATATATATATATATATATATATATATATATATATATATATATATATATATATATATATATATATATATGTATGTATGTATGTTTTGTGTGTGTGTGTGTGTGTGTGTGTGTGTGGAATAAAGGGTAGTCAGGGAGATTGAGAAGGACAATGTCATCATAGCAAACACACACATTTTATCAGCATATTTCATTCATGTATGCTGTAAAACCTTACAGCTAACTTGATTATTTTTGAGTGGTAATCATGACTGAGTAAATCTCACACTAAGTGGAGCTGTGCTGAGACAGGTGGTGATTATCTGAAAAGCTTTTGTTGTCTGTACTTCAAATTACATTTCAAGCACATGACTGTACGTGTACGTGCAATCTCCATGCGTCTCTTGTTTTACTTTTATTCCGTACAGCCTCTGTGCATTGTGTCTGTATATATAACTGGATATCTAGCCTTCTATAGAGCCACCATTTCAAACCCCAGGTTATTTACATAGCTGGAAATGTATTATTTAGATATTATTTAGATTGAAAATCTGATTATTCTGGTTATTTCGCTATTTACAGTATGTCTAACCCAAGGCTAAGTGTTTATTGGTGATTTGTAATTCTGTAAATGAAGCACGGAGTCATCATCCCTGCTCCCAGTTACAGTATGTACTCCTGATATTATTGCTTAAACAGGAAACATCCAGCAGAGGGTGCGGAAAGAAGTCTGACACGTGTCCTAATCTTTCTGCTTCTTTACTCATGACTGTAACAGCAAAGTGTTTCATTTCTTCTGTTTCTCATGCCACAGCCATTTGCTGACAATTACAATTCTTTATTTATTAAATGATGACGTCGGTTCCATCAGATAAATAGGAATAATAAATGTATATGTATGTATATATGGTAGATTCTGTTTAAATATATGCATCGTTGTATATTCTTGTTATTTATCTTTAAATATTTCAGCTTTTTAGGAAGTCTGGGTCAGAGGAACAAGGTCAGATCGGACATTATTTACATTTACATTGTTTCCTGTCACCAGAAATAAGGATGAGGTTCCTTTCTGAGTCTGGTTCCTCTTAAGGTTTCTTCCTCATTATCTCAGGTTTTTGAGTTTTTCTTTGCCACCGTCACCTCAGGCTTGATCATTAGGGATAGATGTTAGAGATAAATAGTAACCTAATTTCAAACTTTTTCAAACAATTTTTATGATGTTTCTATACTTTTATGTTTCTGAATATTTCACCTGCAATTCGGACATACAGACATTATTTATCAATCCATAAATCCCTCTTTCCTCCTGACAATCAATGTAGTATTTCTTACAGTAGAAATAGTTCTGTAAAAATACATCATAGACATCTGTACTTTTGCCTTTGTTTGCATAAATATCTTGGAGGTAGCATCTTTTTTTTTTTAAGCTACCCCAATCTAGCAAGCCTGTCATTTACTATCCAGTCATTTTCTCCTCCCTCAAGCATGAGGCACATTGATTCCTAGCCATGGTTAGAAGTGAGGTTCCAACATGTAATTCTCCACCAGACTCACAGAAAACACTTCCGTCTACTTGGACGGTCTTCCTAACTACCAGTTCCTTCCCTGTTTCTTCAGAGATACATCAAATCAACATGGCCGTGAACAGTGTGAACATTATAAAGCATCATTTTTCCATTTTTAAATGTTTATAGCGGCATTGCTCTTAGATCAGCTAATATAAATAGAAACGATACAAGGAGCAGTAGTGGCACAAGCAGTTAAGGCGCTGGGTTGTTGATTGGCGGATTAGGGTTCAAGTCGCCATGCTGCCACTTTTGGGCCCTTGAGGAAGGCCCTTAACCCTTACTGCTCCAGTATTTGACAGGATAAACAAAAGACAAAGGCATTTCAATGGAATCTAACTCCTTTTTACCAGCACACTGACTTATCAAACAATTTAATCGCTATAAACAAATCGACTTTTATCAAATCTGATATAAAACGTGTCAGGACACTGTTGGCTTTCAGTGAGGGATGTTTTTCTCTCTGTTGGATAACCTTACACAGAATTTTACTGGTTGAAGATAACACCTTTACGTTTTAGATGCACAGAAACAAGCACTTAGGGCATTTCACAGAGGAGAAGTTTGTTTGATATATCCATTTGTGTTGAAAAATATAATTGATTGGAAGCTTTCTATGATGATATTGCCTCTAGTAGACTAGGTAAAAACAGAAATTCTCAAAGAAGCGAGCATCATCCTTCATATAAGACTTTACACACCACTGTATAATGTGACATGGCAAAGGAATTCAATGCTGAACACGGATCAACCAAAACAAACACAAATTCTGTATGAAGTTGTGATTGAGGACTCGATAAAGATTAACAGTTGTTAAAAGACTGATATAAATGATGATTCTGTTTCTACTCAGATCCTGATTGTGTCACAGTTATGATCCTCTACATCCTTTAGCTCTACAGTGACAAAACCCCCTGATCTGGGCAGCCACAGCTCTATAGGTGTGTTTCTTCTTTCTTCAGCACATGAAGCTCTGGTTCTCTGATTACCTGATGTGTTGAATCAGGTGTGTTAAATGGGTTAGAATGCCGAGCGCTGGAGTGATGTGGGCCTCCAGGACTGAAGTCTGACACCTCGGCTGTTGATAATGAATCACCCAGTGGATTTTTTTAACGTCGTGTTTAGTCTTTTTCAACACAGTTTGCAGTCCTGCGTGTTGTCGCAAGCTATTACTTTGTGTTCAGTGTGCTTCCAGTTCCAGCACTAGAGATCATATCATGTGCATCACTTGGTCTGGACAATCAACCCAAATCTGCCAAGTGTGTTTTTGTGCATATGTGTGTGCGAGTTTGTCTGTGCGTGAGGGTGTACAAGAAAGCAGTAAAATGTGTGTGTGTGTGTGTGTGTGTGTGTGTATGTTTTGTCTCTTTGTGCAATCATGTAGACAGGGTCAGAGGCATCTGATGTTTTGCAGACATTGCCTGTTTTATCTGATGCAATGATGGCAGCTGCTGACTGCAGGAATTCATATGCTACACGTGTGTATAATTTGTCACGCAGCTCCGAGCAAACATTAAAACAACTTCAGAACATCCTTTTTCTCGTGTCTCCAATTCGTCATAAACATATCAGCCTGCCAAGTACAATTGCAAACCTTAAATCTCTCCTGCTTGTTAATCCCAGACCTCTGATGGCATGATTTTTTTTTTTTTTTTTTGTTTTGGATGACGTTTGTCTTGTACACATTTAAAAAAAAGATTCAATCTGCATGTTGATACCATTCAGATGAGCAGCAGGGGTTTTTACGACATTACATTATTTCTATGCGTTTCTTTTCTTCTTTATATCTTTATCCTGATTCTTAAATGGATCATTTATCCTCTTACCCTTTTATCTCTTGGTGTATTTGTGATGTGGGACAGCGAGTTCAAACAGTCTCCATCATAGCACTCTTTTTCCATAAACACCAGGCAAACAGGCTTGTTTGACTAATAATGTTAACATTGAATAACATCTGTTTATGGGATGTTGAGAAATTATGGAAAGTTAAAACGACACGAACTTTAATAGATGCTTAAAAACAGTCCTGCGGGGAGCTTTACTGCTCTTTTGAAATATCTGTTTGACAATCCGTTGATTAAATCTGCTTTCACATCTGCTGCATGGTTGGTAATGTACACAGTAAGAGCGATATGTCAATATGTCAGGCTAACAAAAAAAAAAGGAATAAACATGAAATAATTCTCATTGAATCTTATCGGTAAATGCTTTACGCCCGTGTCAAGGTGGAGAGGAATCAACCAAGTTTTTTTTTTCATGTGTATTTTTATTCATTCCTGATTCTCTTTCTGCAAAAGTAATAATGCAGACAATCAGAAATGCAGTCCAGATCATTATACAAACCTCAGTAATATATTCCAATTTAATTACCATCTATTTAAAAGCCACTTACTGAAGTATAAAATGATGTACTGACAGTATTTTTTGGAAAATAAAATCCTCCCAGCAGAGGCCATTGCTTACTGTCAGCTTATCGGCTTCTGCTGTTATTTATCCACTTATTTATTCATTCATTTACATTTTCTCTCGTGCTCAGGCAAAGCACGCTGCTTAAAAACGTCTGATTTTCATGAGCAATAAGTTCAAGAGAATCTCTTGCGAAACTGACGGCGCTTACCTTTGCAAAAGGTATTTAAAATGTTCTGAAGTAGAAGAACCATTAAATAAATGCAAATAGACAATCACTCAATTCTATGAATTACACCTACTAAACTATCGACCCCTGGGCAGTGGTGGCCCAAGATGTTAAGGCTCTGGGTTGCTGAGCGGAGGATTGGGATCCAAAGCTGCTACTGTTGGGCCCTTGAGCAAGGCCCTTAACCCTCTCTGCTCCAGTGGATCATGTCTGACTCTGCGCTTTGTCCCCAACCTCCAAAGTTGGGATATGTGAAGAAAGAATTTCACTGTACTGTAATGTAGATGTGACAAAATAAAGGCTTCTATCTATCTATGTTCTGGAAGATGGAACATCTCTACAACCATCAACAAAACCCAGACGAAGAAGATGAAGATGTTCACCGTGTTCATCAATATGATCCGGTAAAGTTCTTATGTGATCGATTATTATCTCTATTATCTGTTGTTGTTTTTTTTCTTCTTATATTTGTCACTCATCTGTATATTACATCGATTTGTCCGTTTTGGAAGGCAAGCAAATGTTTGAGTGGTGATGCACTGCTGATGAAATAGTACACATAGGGGGCTGTGGGTCAACATGGGGAATTGTTATAGTACAACAACAATAACACAAAGACAAAGAACAACAGCACAGATCTTAATTAACACGCTTTAAAAAAAAAAAAAAAAAAGTAAATTAACTGGATATTTCAGTATTGTGTTGTGTTTTGTGTTAGTCGTTAATATACACTGTTTATATTAACTTTGACCAGCTTGTTCAGATCATGTATAACACTTGAAATGACTAACCTTGGAAACTAAATCTAGATTTTTTTGGGAAGACATAAAAATACTTTTAACGCCTTGGGATGCTACAGCTCCACGTTTCAGTAATACGTTCTTAAATAGTAAAAATTCACTAATCTATTTCACACCTGTGTTTGATTCACTGACGAAATAAAAGTAGTTCTTGCTAAAGACCGATTTTTTGGATGCAGCTTAAGATAAAATGACTTTTATCACACAGCAATTTGCCCATGATTACAATGTAAGTTGTCATTTATTAACAAACCTCATCTCATGCTTTTTATCCGTTTATAGTTACACTGAATGTTGTGTAACCGGTTCATTCCGGTTCTTACTTACATTATAGCAGCTTGAAACAGTAGATTCCTCAATATTATGTTTGTTTCTCTCTCAGGAAGGGTAATTAATCAAACATATTGATGCAAATGTTGTAAATAATGCCAACACGTGTGTTTGTGATCAGCTTTCTGAGCTCAGAAGATTTCCTCACTGATTAAGAGCCAGAAGCTTTTCCAGAGCAGACGGTGTAGCAATGGCGCTCTCGTCTGGATGCTCAGCCTCACGCCGTCTCTGGTTTTACTCTGCTTTCAAGCCTGCCTTTAAACTCTAAACTTCTAAAATCAAAACTAGAAAAGCAAAAATTTGAATAATTTTATTCTCCTCGTACACAACCGTATAAGTACATGCAGTGAAATGTTGTTTTTTTATGTCTGTCATAAAATAGAATCAAATAAAGTAAAAAATAAAATAAAAAATAGACTAGAATAGAATTTGAGTACAATACAATATAACTGCACAGGTAGAAAATATATAGAAAATATCCATTTATTTTATTAGTACAGATACAGTCTGACTGATGTGATATGAATATGATCGTAAGAATATAGTATGATTATTATGAAGAAAGTCTGGATTTGTGGAATTTTAGTGCAATATTTGCAATATACAAAAAAACTGGTTGAGGTGGTGAGTGTTGTGCAGACCAGAAGTCTAGATTCTTCTTCTTCTTCTTCTTCTTCTTCTTCTTCTGAACTGAACTGCCAACCCCAGAGATGTGAGGGAAACCTGCTGACCACTAACCACCATTCCCCCTACTCTTCTTCTTCTTTTTCTTCAATTTATTATTACTATTATTATTATTATTATTACTTTGACCCAAGTTCTATTTCAAGTCTGTA
>NC_083478.1:15955466-16057966 GCF_030014155.1 Tachysurus vachellii | reverse complement strand
TGTTGGTTGAGCACAAAATCTTGGCATCTTCATCAAAGGCAAATTTACTCAAAAACATTAGTCTTTTTCTTATTTTTGACCCCCAATAAAAGCTAAGCATCAGCGGACAGATTTAGCTTGCACGTCTGTTGTATTATGAGCCGACTCCCTTCACGACTCCCTCCTCACGACAAAGCCCCTCTGTTCACTGCTACAGTGGGCTACAGCTTAGATAATGTTTACATGTTTAGACAATGTTGTCTGGATGTACTGTTTTGTATCAGCCTTCAGCTAGTTCCAATAAAATTAGTCCAATAAAAATAAGATTTAGAGCTTGCAGCCACATAAACCTGCGTGTCGTGTAAAGAGTTGGCGAGTTTGAGGGAAAACTAATGAGCAGTCACCAATAACACATCTGTACAACTCAACACAACTCTCTCCATGCTTCAAAAGAATTTAAATGCTATTCATATCATTTGCACTTCTGTGTCTTTTTGTCTTTGTTTTCTTCCTTTGTGCATCTCAGGAAAATGTGCAACAAAAGGCAACAGACAAGCTGCAATTTAAAGCTAACCCAGGATTCTGTTTAATGACCCAGAAGAAATATTTCAAGTGTGAAAAGCACTTTAATATGGTTTTTTAATACAGATTCATTAATACATTTCTCAACACGGTCTGTTGTTCAGTATACAATACTACCCAAGGGGAGTATAGGGGGAAGTCGAGGCCTAATGGTTAGAGAGCCTGACTCCTATCCCTAAGGTGTGGGTTTGAGTCTCGGGCCGGCCACGACTGAGGTGCCCGTGAGCAAGGCACTGAACCCCCCCACCACCACCCACCTCATCATGTTAAAAATGATCTTAACACTTACAATTAACAAGTCATGCAGCTACACGAAATAACTAATTATACAGCCAAGTATACATCCTGGACACTCATGTGCCTCCTTTGTGGCAGAGATCAGCTTATTGCTTGATGTTTTCTGGCCTTTGATGTCAGTCTTTTTTTTTAAGGCTAGTTCTGACTGGACGCATTTCCGAAACCCTTTTAAACAACCCTTTTAGTCCTGTTTGCATATGCAGACTTCATAACCATAAATTAATTTAGGAGTGTGAAGTGTGTTTGTAGTTGTTTGTGTTTAGAGTGTGTGTAAGATAATTATAGGTGATTCTATCTTTCAGGTGATGCCCCATTCCAGTGTGGTGAGTGCGGTGCCAAATTCAAAATCAACTCGGACTTGAAGCGTCACGCACGTGTGCACTCGGGCGAGAAGCCATATTCGTGTGAGCTCTGCGATTACCGCTGTGCCATGAAAGCCAACCTGAAGTCGCATGCCCGACTGCGACATGGTGCCTACTCCTGTACAGAATGTGACTTCCAGTGCACAGCCAAGGCGGCACTTCGTGCCCACTCCCGCCTGCACGCGCCTGCCCGCCCCCTACGCTGCACCTGCTGCCCGTACTCCTGCACCAGCAAGGGGGCGCTCAAGAGACATGAGCGCGTGCACTCGGACGAGCGACCGTTCACATGCCAACGCTGCACCTTCTCCAGCAAGCAGCGTGCCAACCTGCTCGTCCACATGAGGAAGTGCCATAGAGAGAATGGTGTCGAAGGGCAGAGAAAGAGTGCCAAACGAGGACAAGCAGGAGATGAGTCACCCAGTCCTGCAGCTTCACGGTACCGTGTTAAGCTCGAAGCAGCTCGGGCGTTTCGCTGTAACCTGTGTGATGCCTCATTCGTGAGAGAAGATTCCTTGCGAAGTCATAAGAGGCAACATAATTACACGGAAAAACAGCTCAGAATCGCACAGTCACAAACTCACAATAGTACTGTGAAAAAAACAGATAAAGAGCCAAAGCAGGTCTCAGTGACTCTCACAAACGGGTCCGTTCCTTCCTACGGAAACACACAGCTGAAGATTTTTGTAGCGCCCCCTTTAGGTCAAGACGGAGCGTTCATTCAGGCAGCAGTGGACATCCCATCTTCTAAACCTGGAACAGTTCTACTTAGTTCAGAAGGGCAGAATGTAATTCTCAACCCTGTAATACAGCAGGTCAGTCTGTTAACCCCCGTGCAGCACATGACCCCACCAGAGGGCAGCCTCGAGCACCAGACTGTCTTACTAACTCACATCAGTAGCAGTGAAGAAAACCCTCTTCTGCAGACAAATGTTTCTTCTCAGGCCTCAATAGAGACTCAGACCTTCATCAGTTCCGCTTCATCTACAGAAAGCGGCCACGCTTTCATCACAGCATGCTCGGACCTCGACAGCCTGCACGCACTCATCCAGCAGGTCACTGTGGTCACCGAGGGTCACGCTTCCATCACTACCGCAACAACAGCAAACTTCGAATCTCCACTGGACGTTGTTGAAAGACCGTCATCTGTGGATGAGATGAAGCATTCAGGGGAGGGAAATCCAGCTCTGGACGACGGTTTGGTTGCACCTGATATGAACGTCGAGTCGTCTCGCTCACTTCTTGTACACAATGTTACCTTGTCCATCTCAGAGCAGGATCAACAGGCTTCCATCTACCAGCTCTCACCCCATCACATCTTCTCTGACTCGAATCCTCCAGACAGTATTGAGCACTGAGCATGTTTCTGGTTCATACTCCTTTTTGATTTGTTTGATTATGTTTAGGTTTAACAGAGATATTTTTATATTACTACAGAGGTAGGGAGATTGGGTCAGTATGACTATTAGGAATAATGTGTACAATTTTTAGTATAATACAGGTGCATCTCAGTAAGTACATTTATTTTAGTAATTCAACTCAAATAGTGAAACTCGTTTAATATAAATTCAGTACACACAGACTGAAGTAGTTTAAGCCATTTGTTCTTTTAATTGTGTTGATTTTGGCTCAAATCTCAAAACATTAGAATACTTCATAAGACAAAAAACATTATTAGTGAATTTTTGGCCTTCTGGAAAGTATGTTCATTTACTTTATATGTACTCAATACTTGGTAGGGGCTCCTTTTGCTTTAATTACTGCCTCAGTTCGGCATGGCATGGAGGTGTTCGGTCTGTGGCACTGCTGAGGTGGTACGGAAGCCAAGGTTTTTTTTAACAGTGGCCTTCAGCTCATTTGCATTTTTTGGTCTCTTGTTTCTCATTTTCCTCTTGACAATCGCCCAGATAAAGACTAGATTCTCTATAGGGTTCAGGTCTGGTGAGTTTGCTGGCCAGTCAAGCACACCAACGCCTTGGTCATTTAACCAAATTTTTGTGCTTCTGGCAGTGTGAGCAGGTGCCAAATCCTGCTGGAAAATGAAATCAGCATCTTTAATATGCTGGTCAGCAGAAGGAAGCGTGAAGTGCTCTAAGATTTCTTGGTAAACAGGTGCAGTGACTTTAGTTTTCAAAAAACACAATGGACCAACACCAGCAGATGATATTGCACCCCAAATCATCACAGACTGTGGAAACTTAACACTGGACTTCAAACAAATTGGGCTATGAGCTTCTCCACCCTTCCTCCAGACTCTAGGTTTTCCAGACCTTGGTTTCCAAATGAAATACAAAACTTGCTCTCATCTGAAAAGAGGATTTTGGACCACTGGGCAACAGTCCAGTTCTTCTTCTCCTTAGTCCAGCTAAGACGCCTCTGACATTGTCTGTGTTTCAGGACTGGCTTAACAAGAGCAATACGACAACTGTAGCCAAATTCCCTGACACGTCTGTGTGTGGTGGCTCTTGATGCCGTGACCCCAACCTCAGTCCATTCCTTGTGAAGTTCCCCCATATTCTTGAATCAATTGTGCTTGACAAGCCTCTCAATGCTGCGGTTTTCTCGGTTGGTTGTGCATCTTTTTCTTCCACACTTTTTCCTTCCACTCAACTTTCTGTTAACATGCTTGGATACAGCACTCTGTGAATGTTTGTGGCTTACCCTCCTTGTGAAGGGTATCAATAATTGTCTACTAGACAACTGTCAGATCAGCAGTCTTCCCCATGATTGTGTAGCCTAGCCAACCAAATTGAGAGACTATTTTGATGGCTCAGGAAACCTTTGCAGGTGTTTTGAGTTGATTAGCTGATCACCATCTTCTAATTTTTTTGAGAGAGTGAATTGGTGGGTTTTTGTTAAATGTGAAAAAAAATCATCACAATTAAATGTACCAAAGACTTCAACTACTTCAGTCTGTGTGTAGTGAATTTATATAATACACGAGTTTCACTATTTGAGTTATTATTACTGAAATAAATGAACTTTTCCAAATGAGATATTCTAATTTATTGAGATGCACCTGTATATGCTCTGCAAGGTAGCTAGATAGTGAGTGATAGTCCAGGAAAAAAGTCCATGCTATAAGTGTTGTACATGTTGATGACCCAAATGTCCTACAGGAAGAAGCTCCTCCTCATTCTCTCCATGTTTGCCTTGTGGGAGCGGAAGCGCTTCCCTGACCGCAACAGTAAGATGAGTCCATTGTTCAGCTGAAGTGTTTGTCAACACATCTGACATGATCATGAACAAGAACTTGTATGGTTATTATCTTTGATAAACACTGATATCAAGGATGTAATCCAGGACTGGCTGCTTCATCTTGGAGACGTTCAAGACTAGTATTTTTTTTTTTTCTTCCTTTTACAGCACGTGTCACTTTCAGGTACTAAACTTTACCTTTCCCATTGATGTGTTTTATATCGCTGTTAGTTAATATTATTTCTGTTTCTAATACATGATAACGTCTTATCATCATTCAGTGAA
Organism: Tachysurus vachellii; assembly: GCF_030014155.1. Taxonomy (NCBI): domain Eukaryota; kingdom Metazoa; phylum Chordata; class Actinopteri; order Siluriformes; family Bagridae; genus Tachysurus; species Tachysurus vachellii. Next base: position 16,053,266 of record NC_083478.1, on the reverse strand, counting down.
GGCTCAAATCATGCAGTTCAAATGTTCCCTCTAGGAATCCTGCCAACATTCAGGTTCCCGTTCACTCGTTTTTTTCCCTGTAGATGGCAGTAAAGAGATTTTGAAACGGTAATAAAAAACTGATTCCAGTTCTTTCAACAGAAATAAAAGTAGCTCAGTGATGAAGCTGTTGCAATGAAAACCAGAAAAGGAACGTTACTGTACTGAGGTTTTAATGAAATGACAGCTAGATTCATCTTTTGTCAGAGATGTATCATTAAAGACGGCTCTTGATCTGGTGCGGTGATAAAAGTCTGCATCTGAACAGTTGCTCTCTACGTGTCTGCGCTCAGGAACACGTGTGTATCTAATTTCCTGTGTGCTGTGCAGTGACAGTTATGAGATAAGATCACTGAGGCAGTTGCAGTCATGCTGAGACAAAGACATGAAATATGATTGCCATATGTTTGTGCGTCCTCCTGAGCACCAGACTTCATATCAGACCTGTTTTCCTGCGCCACAAGCGCACGTTCGATCCGAGCAAATCCACCTCGATAATATTTGTGGCTTCTTCCTCTGTCTGCATGGGTGACAGTCAAGTCCCAGAAAACAATGCGGTTTGATAAGACCAAATTCAGAACTAGTAAACTTTTTTTTTTTTTTTTGGTAGGTTGACATAAAATATGTCCTCATAAGCTGCTGACAGGATAAATTCAATGATTTACGATTTAAGTCTCTGGAACCAAAAAAACCTCTAAATGTCTAAAATTTCATCCACGAATGATATTCAATACTACAGATATATCCATGATTTTTGTTGTTCTGCATTAATATTTCAGTATCCTTTAACAGTTTATTACTTTATAAATCTAAGTGCCTAAATAAATCATGTATACAAGTCAAGAGCTTCAGTTAATGTTCAGATCGAGCATCAGAATCAGGGAAAAACGTGATCTTTTAGATCGTGTCATTCCAGACGTTTAGACTACAACTGCAGAACAGCTGATGACAGAAAAAAATCGCACCAGGTCTGGAATAGGGTGGATATCGTTTCTATAACGTTGAATCAAAATACGAGTTTTCCAAGACACGTCACTCGCAAAAGATTTTATCTGATTATTGACTCTAATTTCCTTTCTAATAAATTTTCAAATGATTATTTACAACACAAAATGTAATCTTTCCTTGGCAAATCAAGAAATATTTCCACTGCATAGAATTTCGTTAATAGTTGTTTTTTTTATTATTATTACTCCGATCTTTCTGCAAAGGTTTTAGCGCATGCAAGAAAATGGACATGTTCTTTAAGACATCAACTGCATCATTATATTTCTAAAAGCACAAGCTCTGCAGTGAAAAAGGTCAATATTTGGTGACCTTGTTGTCATTTTCTACAGAAGTACAGAACAATCCTTCTTGTTAGGAAAAAGAAGCTTCATGTGAATGGGTCTCTTAGGGGACAAGTATGCATTGATTTCCTTTTTTTGTTATTGCTAAAAGCTTTAGCAGCCCAGGCTGACCTCTCTTTTTTTATTTACCACTCTCTCTCTCTCTCTCTCTCTCTCTCTCTCTCTCTCTCTCTCTCTCTCTCTCTCTCTCTCTCTCTCTCAATGTAAGGGACCTATTCTAGCATATCTTTAATCAAGTGAATAAATGTACCAGTGAACAATATATCTTACCTGTCATGTTCACGGACATCATTATTTACATTATATAGTACAAATATCTGACACGACATTATATACACAGATTTTTTTTTTCAGGTTGTAGGGATTAAAATATGATGAAGGTAATGTTGTTAGGACAATCAGCGTCAACAAGCTGGTTCGATGTGGCACAAATCAGATTATTCTACTGTTTGAGTTACATTTTATGGTTTTGAACATCAGTGAAACAAGTTTTTTTCTCTAATTGCTTGCATAAGCAGCTATTCACAGTCATTCCCTCATCACGGTCATCGTTTCACTAAGTACTACTACTACTAATAATAATAATAATAACAATGTCAGTGCTTTGTAACTGTCAGGACATTTTATTTTCTTTCTTAAAATATCTTCAGAACAGATTACTTTTTCTAAGTATTCAAATAAGTGTATTAAGAATCCAACAGCACTGTGATACAAGTCATAAGAATTATGGTTCATCACGCACAGAGAGGGTCTGTGGTTCTTATTTTAAACAGAGAACCTTGGGGACGCTGTAAAGTCGCTGTAAGTTTTAATTTATCTGTCGAATGTCGTGACGCCACTCTGCCTGTAGGTGTCAGTAAATCTCCACTGTGAGCACATTCCTCACCCAATCACACTGATCAGATCCGAGTAGACGGAAATGCTGGAATGTGACCTATTATAATCTTTCATTTTTAGATTGCTGGGTATTTTTCCTCCAAGTCTGTCAGAGCACTTAGTCTTCAGCTGTTTACTGTGTTTAATTCACAACAGAAAGACAACCAAAAAAGTTCTAAGTGAGCTTGAAGATACGGTTATTGATTGATTTTGAGTGACCATTTGCTTGCTTTTTTTTTTTTTTTTTTTTTTTTTTATCCTATGCCTTATTGATCCATGTGAAACTTTCTTCTGCTTTATTGTCCCAGATAAATGGCTTGTTTCCCCCGCAGTAAAGCACTCGGCCCTGAGCCCTTGTAAAACACTATTAAACGTAAAGATGATTGCTACATGAAGGGGAAAAAAAGCACAAGAAGTTCTCTCAGCTCCATCTCTTTGATCTATTATCTTGCAGACTTCCAGCACCTAATCCCAGGCATCCATAAGGAGGAGGAGGTGTTTTTTTTTTCATCTCCTTTTCTCTCTCATGTTTCTGTTCCACTCTTTGTACATTTATTTTAATGTTTTTTTTTCTAAGTAGGTTTGGAAAAAAGTTAAAAAAATAAAAAATAAAAAAAAATAAATTAATAATAATAATAATAAAGTTCTCACACTTATGCAATGTTTTACTACCTTTAATAACCTTGTGTGTCAGTCCTGGCAAACTATAGTCTATAGGATGACTAATTACATAGTACTGAGAGACACTCCAGCTCCCAGAAATTAGGAACAGGAATTGTTGGTCTCAGAATAACCTCTTTGATTACCTCCAGTAGGAAATTTTATATATATATACATATATATATATGTATATATATATATATATATATATATATATATATATATATATATAAAATTTCCTACTGGAGGTAATCAAAGATCTTTTTTTTTTACATTTTTTTTAATATATAACATTTTTTATAAACATTTTTATATATATATATATATATATATATATATATATATATATATATATATATATATATATATATATTAAAAAAAATGTTCTCATTGAGCATGTTACAGCTGGTTCAAAAAAGAATATTATGGCCCTCTTGATACAGTAAGGCCCCTTTTTTGGTTCCTTCCTTCCTGTGTGTGAAACGGTAATGCTTGAATGGCGCCGTAAACCGCTTTGGAAAAGAACCCGTGTCTCTTCACAGCTGTCCAGAGTTGTCTTTTTTGTTTTGTTTTGTTTTGTTTTGTTTTGTTTTGTTTTGTTTTGTTTTGTTTTGTTTTCTTTGCTGCGTGTCCATGCCTGACATAAAAATAATAGAAAACCTGAAGATATCCTGGAAAAGGAATGACAGGAACTGTTAAAGCTTTGCAGGATGAAAGGGAAACCACTTGTTTGTTCTTCATTCTATGCATGTTGTCATTGCTTTTTTTGTATTGTTCTTTATGTGTTATCTCTATTTTTTGTTTGTAATGTGTTGTTGGGTTTTTTTTTCAGCAAGGCCTTTTGGAATCAGTGGGAAAGAGGGAGGTCTGCTTATCAGGCATTATGCAACAACACGGGCCCTGCTCTTTTCACAGCTTGATAACAATATGCTTTTGACCTTTGTTTTGTTTGCATGCAATTTGGTGGCCCATTACCAAAAGGTACTGAATGGCTTCTAATGTAATTAACTGGTCTGGTCAATGTTAATATGGATTTTTTTCCTCTATCTCTTTCTCTCTGTGTATCTTCATATAAATTACTTTCTGCAATAGAAAATTGGAAAATTGAAGTATTGATATGTCCCAATAAGAGGTTTTCAAATTATTGTCTTTTTTTTTTATTTATTTTTTTTTTTGAGGATGAGCAAAACAACCCAGACTGCTCCCAAAAGCCTGTTACACATCACCACACAAACAGCAGCCTACAGGACTTCATTTAAATACATTAAGAGAGGTTTATTTGTAAAAGGGATTAATCAGTAAGCATGGAGAATTGTGTTATTATATACATATAAAAAATGTAAAAAAGGAAGACAATCCTGGCTCATGACAAAAGATGCTTTCCATCATTTACACTCGTTAAAGATCACGTTCGCATTTACATTATGTTAATACGTCTGGAAAATTCCAGGACTTTATTTGTATCGTTGGGGGTTTTTTGCATCTAGGCCAGGTGTGTTCTTTATTCTTTATTATTTATCAGTCTCTATTATGTTAATCATTTTTGATGAATTTATATCAGTTCATTGATGCGATTTAAACAGCGTTATCCATTTTAACCTGAAGTCGTCTTCCTGGGAATGAGCCACATGACATTGAAATGTAAAATCGCAAAAATATTCTCTTTTGCCATGTTAATTAGAATTGCTATTTGTAAAATTCTTTGCGCCTATTGTGTGCCGGTGTATTCATTGCACTATTGTTTCACACTCATCCTGGGCTTTCAGGATGTGACCGACTCTGTTGTGGTCTTTTAAGATGGGGAGCAGTGTTTTAAAACAGTTGCTTAGGGGGTAGAAAAATAAGTATGGTTTTTCGGACAATGAATAGGGCCTGACTGTGCTGGTTAAACCCCTATAAATGTCCTTTCATGGACAAAGGAATGCTATTCCACACTCCAGCATAGCAATGGCATTCAGAATGGCCTGGGCTCTGTTTGCTTTTCAAAGCCCATTTTAGTTGGATAGACTGCTCCCTATGAGCACAGACCTCTTGTATTGTCAATTATTTAAAAATATGTATCAAGCTTAACTTTATTACACAGAAATGATACTGAGTAGAGAGGCAAGAAATACATGCAACAGATCCTAGAGGATACGTCTGATAAGTCTTTATAAACTTTCTCTGTATTTCACTGAGGAAATCTGTATGATCGTTAACAGAATATAAGAAATCTGCACCAATATTCCCAAAAGAAATATGCATAAATGTTTTATCATTAGTAAATGTGTCTTAATTTAATAATAATAATAATAATAATAATAATAATAATAATAATAATAATAATAATAATAAAAGATAAGATGTTGTTTGAGTAGAAACATTCAATTAAATTGTATTCAACAAACCTGGAATTATTTTATAATTTGACAAAGAATTCTGGGGTAAATTGTATATTATTATTATTATTATTATTATTATTATTATTATTATTATTATTATTATTGTTGTTGTTGTTGTTGTTGTTTTTTATTAATATTGTTGTAAATACTAATAGCAATAACAACAACAATAATAATAATATTTATTTTTATTATTATTATTATTATTATGATGGTGGTGATGGCACCTTGTTTGTGATGTTTTTATTTATTTTTTCTAGCATTCAGAATATATTTAAAATCATTAGCTGTGAATTTATGTGGCTAAAAATCTATACTTTGTTGTTTGGTGCTTGATTTATTCATTTATTTATTTATTTATTTATTTATTTTCCGCTTACCATACCTATCTCATATACACCGAGATACACATTCATGTATTGTGTTTGCAGGTTTGTATGTCTGTATTACATTCTGTGTCGCAGTTTGCCTTCATTTGTGTTTTTTTGTTTTTTTTTCACTTTCTGCCATTACTTTTGACCTTTTCTGTCTAGTCAGCAGGTTTTTTGTGAGTTTGCTAAGCAAAAAAAGCTTTTCTTTTAAAACAGAACACACTTGTTATCACTACAAAACACACAAAGAGAAAGAGAGTGACAGAGAGAGAGAGAGAGAGAGAGAGAGAGGCAGTGGCAAGTTCATTGTGTGGAAATTAAAAATAAATTGATTATTATCAGGATCAATTATGATTATTGGTTTAGTTTGGCTTCTTAACATCCAGCAGCTGTGTAATGGTAAACATCAGGCTTCAACTGATACCTTATATCCACGTTAATGGAAGGTCAAGTTTACTGGGAAACGTTTGCAGTTTATTTTCATAAACAAAACTAATATCTGTATGCAAAACTAAACTGCACACTGAGACATGTGGTCAGCCTCTCAGACCTGGAGCTTGGCCAGTTTGGTGAACCATGCAGGAGATGCAGGTAAGCAAACAAATTAGCATTAGGCTTTTTTGAAGATTCCACTGCAGTTGACAGATGGCAATGGTGAAGGCCAATTTTTTTTTTTTGCCTCCTCATACCTTATGCAAGAAAAACAAACACAATGGAAATATGATCTCGACGCATCTCAGGCCTATTGTCCAACTGTGTCGCTAGCCGCAGCTGTGCCGTGGTTCGACTTGCTTTTATCCGACTATTACACAGAACTGATTTGAGATGAAACATAAGCCTGCTATCTGTAATATGGGACTTGTTTCAATGAAAGAATTCCAGTTAAAGGCAGAAAAGTTGAAATGCTGCCAATCGACCCTCAGAAGATTTCTCGCTGAGATTTTATAATGGGAGAGAGATTGCTTTTATTCAGTCAAGGAGAGCACTTCAGCTAGCTGTGCGGGAGTGCAATTAGCCTGTGCCGAAAACATTGTGTATATCCATGTACTTTAAGAGTATTTTATGTAAAGAAAAATAAAAGTTAGAATAGAAATACTAGCATTGTAAGAACATAGATATACAACTTCATTGTGTGTGTGTTTGTGTGTGTGTGTGAACACATCATTAAGGCAAACATCGCCTTGGCCTAAGGGGTCAAATTGCTGTAAAGAGCTCAAATTACTTGCAGAAAACTTCTAGTGTGTGAGACAAGTTGATATTTTTATCAATACGTTAAAGTACACTGTAAAGATTTCTAAGAACGCTCGCTGCATAACAATTATGGATTTGGATGTAATAAATCGACTGATTATTTACATTATAATATAATCTGTATAATCCTTAGTGATTTTGATTTTGCAAGCGTAGGTGCTATATGTGATCCATTGGACGTCTGTGTAGACCTTTGAGTGGACGGTCATAAGCCGTCTTCCAAAAGAAAGGCAACAATTTGTTTTTATAAGCTGCCTGGAATGTGTCCAGCACTGCAGACATCTGCCAGATTAGCATATGAGCTCCCTGGCCTTCATCCCCCACACCGTTTTGTTCAAATTTGTTGGTGGTCTGATGAACTCATGTGACCAAATGACACTGCTGTAAGGAAAAAAAAAGTGAAGAAACAATGGAGAATTTGTAGAATTTCATGTTAAAGGAGTAGAATGGCTATTATCGTTTAACCTACCTTCCTTGTCCAACACTTTTAATGCGAGGTAGTTCGTGTGTATACTTATACCTTCACACATACACAAAACCCCTCTTTTCTTTCCCTTAGTTCCATCACTCAGAATATTTAGATTACACGATGAAGTTCATGGCATCTTCACCTCTCCAGCTGCAAGGCCACAACACTCTTTATGTCCATCTCGATTAATGTCTCCTTTTCCGGGGGGTCCCTGGGCCTCCTTCCTGTTTGCACAGCTTTAATTGCACCGAGCCAATTAGCCTTATGAAGAATGTAGTGTTTTTTTGTGACACTGATAAGGATCACGCTGAGACACTCACTCCTGGTCAGATATCGTCTATTAAAAAGGAGCGGTGTAACCCAACACCCATGAAGGAATGCACTCAATCACTCCTATTGTTTCTGGTTACATACAGTTCCCTTTTGTGTGATAAGTACGCCTTGGCCTGAGAGATAACAGTGTTGCTTTAAAAGCTCTGAGGAGACAGCAGAGTGTCAACAGCTCAGTGCACAGAATTCCACAGTAGATTAATGCCGTGTGGTTTCAGGTCTATGTACGATTCTTATACTGAGGACAGATTCATTGGATACATACGTTGAGTTTAATGTTCATGTATTTGAACATAAAGGGGATCAGTCCTGTGGGATTTTTTTTTTTTTCATTATTTTTTTTAATCGTATTTATATTTTAGGCATTTTCAAAATTATGACATTCAGAATTGCATTTTAAAAACATCTCTGGATTTCTTTTCACTATGTACTGAACAAATCACAAGCACAAATCATTCTCCTCTAGACTAATGGTCAGTAAAAACCTTTTTTTTCCTTTCACATCCATTAACAGGTAAATCCACTGTAATCCACGTGCACCCTCGACTTCCTCCTGCTACCTAAATCTCAGCTAAGGACTTCACCTGACACATTGCAACACACTTCCTCGGAGAGTAAAAACTAATTAGCGGCTCTGAGCTGGAAGGCTCCAACCTCCCACCTGGCAAAATGAGCAAAGCGGTGTTTATTCCCAGAGTGAGCGTGCCCCCTCAGGTTCACTCTAATAGCACAAAAAAAAAAATAACCCTGCAGACCCTCCCATATTTAGACTGTTTAAATGAGTGCTATAAAGCCACAACATGCAGTCAAAAAGGCCCACATTTGAAGAGGCAACATCAATTTAATGCCTGAGTTGCTGTGCCTCAGGATGTGAAACCTCTAGGCTTTTTGGGTCACTGTTTAGGAAGTAAACAGCAGGAGGAAGCTGAAAGACGATCTTTTATATGTGTGCTTATTAAAGAAAAATAATGAGTCGGTAACTGTGCTACTTGTTGCTCCTTGTTGTGGATCTGAGAATATTGTTTTGTTGTAAGTGAGAAAAAAAAATGAAAGAAAAAAACAGATACGTCCCAGCTTTTGTGGAAACAAAAAAGTTCATGACTTTGTTGTAGACATGTGTACTCTTTTCAGTTTATGAGGAATAATTCCTCCCATATGTAGGATCTTATGTGCATTTAACAAGGTGTTAATTGCACGGTTTGTGAAGGGAAGTGCTTCTTACTTCCGTCTGGTTCTCTTTGTAGTGACACATTTTGTGCTAAAGTTCACACAGGAGTAGGTCATAATTCTGAAATATTTGGATTTCTGTTGAACTGACCGTCAGATACAAGGGTGGGATCTCTACTGCTGCCACTAGAGCAATGGAAGTGAAAACTGATTTCACTGTCGATATTTAAACAGTATGAAAACTGGAACTGGAACAGGTTTCAAGCTTAATGCCATGATTCTGATAGTGGGGTCCAGGGACCTGTAGGGGTCGGGGGTAATTAAGCCAAATAGGCTCATAAATAGATGTTGAATTAAATGACCATTTTAATAAAAAAATACATAAATACTGAATACATACCTAAAATATTACTATTCACGAATGTATATTTTAACACTGATATTTAAATAGTAAATACATTCATAACAAGGGAGCTGTGGAATAATAATAATAATAATAATAATAATAATAATAATAATAATAATAATAATAATAATAATAATAATAATACTGATTATTATTATTATTATTATTATTATTATTATTATAGTTGCTGTTTTTACTTATTTATTTATTTATTGTTTTTATTAGATTTTTTATTTTATTTTAACAGTTAAATGTTTGAGAACAACACAGTGCACTAAATGGATTCTGCTAATTCACTGACACTGGAAGAATTTTCAATGTTTGAATCAACCATGGGTCAAACAGGTCAACTATCCATCATCCACACCAGCTGTCCATAAGGCAGTGTGTAGTCAGAGCAATAAGGGGCTGTGTGTGTGTGTGTGTGTGTGTGTGTGTGTGTGTGTGTGTGTGTGTGTGTGTGTGTATGTGTGTGCTGGGTGCATGTGTTAGTTAGAGGAAGGTGGGGGTCTAATCCTGAGCAACTGCAACCCCCTGGCAGCAAGACATTGGTATGGTTTAGCTTGGGGGAGGATGAAAATCTTCTCTATTGTCTTCGATTGTTTTAATTATCCCCCAAGTGGGAGTGGGAGCTGAACGATGCAGCCTTTCAATAGGGCCATCAGATTCATAGGCGTGTAACACTACACAATGCAAAGGTAGGGAGATATGGGTGAATGCAAAGAAACCAGGTCATGACCTCAGAGCAAACATTATAAAGTAATAATTTTTAAAAAAGGGCATTTATTGAACGGTACACCAAAAATATCTGTTAGCCACATGATCACAGTTTATCTACAGGAAACAAATGTTGGTAACTAGATCTCATCTACTTTATCACTAAAATCATAATTCATTACATAATCAGTCAGATATAAAAGTGTAAGTGTGTTTGTGTGGTTTCAGTACTCACACCTGTAGTTCTGGCTTTCTGAAATGAAATAGTTAATGTTTAATAATAGAAATGTTCAAACTTTTATAACATCTTGGTTAAACATTCATATGTTCATGGATGTTTAGATAAAGTATCCATGCTAAGATTCATCCTACATAAACATAATAAATATTAATAAGAAATATTTATAAATTATTTGTGATTAATTCTATCATTTATATATAAGTTTTTTTTTGTTTTAAAACAATATTATTTGTTTGTTTTTCTTTCTGTCAGCTTGTTTTTTAATCTGTTTGTTTGTTTGTTTCATACTAGGGCATTGTACTTCATGTGAACTGTCATGGCTTGATCTGCTTGTAGCCTACTCAGGCATATAGTCTTGCAACAGATGGTAATTGTTGTGTCTTTGTAGTTCATTGGGGTTTATTTTAACACAGAAAGGAAGGGTCTTTCTGTGTGTGCCAGTAAGGGAGGTGACAAGAGGGCAAGTTCCTAAAGAAAGCTGCTGCACCGTCTTATCAAATCCACAGGGGTCAAATATAAACCCTCAAAGCTACAAATGGCTGTTATAACGGAGAGCAATCAGTCTGGAGATGAGATACCAGTTAGAGTTAGTGAATTCAAGTTACATTTTTTACTAGTGAATTTTTCTGTGTAATATTTTGCATATCCTCCATAAAGGATTGCTTATGTCATTAATGTTGACTAATGCAACCCATTTAATATTCTTTTACTGATTATGATTAACCACTGGATAAGAGCTAAATCAGCTTTAGAGGGTATATTTATTTTAGAACGTGTTGAACAACATCATCAAGGTCTTGTAGAGCTTGTGTGAACTAATGATTAATATTTAAGCTCAATTTTACAAATTCTCATATATAAATATGTCATCACTTCAGATTAAACACTGATATGTTTCTGAATTAAAGTAACAGGGACTCGGAAAGCTCTCTGTGTGGCCACTCTGAAGTGTTATCCACAACCAAAGAACATAGCTGCATATTTTCTCCATAACACTGACCTCTTGGAACAAGAGCACATCATTAAAATCTGAAGTTTGACCCCTACTCTGCTAGCCATAGAAATTCCAAACCAATGACTCAATGACAAAAAAAAAAAAAAAAAAACAATACCTGAGATACTTTCATTGTAAAGACTGTGGCTTGAAGAGCACTTGATAGGAACCTTCATTTTCAGATTCTTGGAAATACAAAGGATGAAATAATCATTAGAGAATTTTTGGGATTTTTTTTTTTTTTTATGTTTGTTGATGCAACAAATCTCCCAGTATAACCTCCCAAGTCAAACACACCCTTCCCCCTGTCACCCCCCTGCCCTTCTTCATAGGAGGAGGGGTGGTGCAGAGAGATCACAAACCATCTGAAACTCTTTTAACTGAGTGCCCATAGAGAGCTGAGAGCAATTATTCCTCCATGATGCATTCCTTCCCAAAAGAGGATTCTATCACTATGCGAGATGTGGAATGCAGAACAAAGTATGGCTACTTTCTGATAATACTAGTTCTGCTGATAGAGTCCCTAAGATCCAATCTTGGAGTGATATTAGAGCATTTCTCACCATTTGAATCAATTTGTAGGAGATTTCGATCTAACATCAGAAGCAATGCCCTTTTATGTGTCCAAGTATCTTATTACTGTCATGGCATAACTTTTGCCAAACTATGCATGGATTTCTATAAACTCAGACCTCTTGATAAAAGTACCATTGCTCTTATTTAGCGGAAACAGAAACCTACAATTAGGAAAGATTAATAACCACTTGTTCTAATGATGCCTCCACCCTCACTAGTCCCCGAGGCAAAATTCTGTGAGAAAAGTGTTTGTTTGTTTTTTTTTTCTTTTCTCGAGTCATGCTGATTATGAGAAACTAGATCCACATGGACACTTGGAATTTTCATTATTTTTATTTAATTACCCATGCAGTATTTAGAAAATCCCAGGATTTGTGTATTCCTTACATTTCCACGTCAGAATGATATTTTTAAATCAGCACTGATGTTGGGTGTGTGATTGATATCTAGTCTGAATATATTTTCCCTGCCTGTGCTTGTGTTGTATTTTTTTTTTTTTACATATATAATTTCCACAGCAATCTGCACAACATGAATCAATCCTACTCGATCACTTAAATAGGGCTCACAGTTAGTGTTTGGCCCTAGGTGGTGTGTAAGGACGTGTGAGATTCTTCTCAGCTGTGTACATCTGCAGTGTTAAATGGACCACAACATACCCTGATTGCTTCAGCATATTTTTTCCCTTCTTCCATGACACCCTTGGGTACGTATCATTTACTGTCACCTCTGTAGTGTAAGTGATCTACGGATCCATGGATAACATCAGTGGATGATACTTGCTTTTGTCTCATATGTCTAGGGTTTTATCTCAGACAACGTATTTTAAGTTACATTTTTAAATTGACGGCACATGAAAAGCTCATTCAGGTTTTCAACAGGAAGAGGAACTGGACTGATGAAGATGCCTTAGGGAACATCTACAGTGAACTGGCAGAAGAAAGTCAAGCTCTGACTACTACATTATGATTGTCAGCTTTACCGAATAAGGCTACCTGTATTTATTAAAATGTCTACCAAAGTTTTGTTGAATTCTCTGATCTATAACGATATTATAATGACTCTGACAATACCGTATTTTTTCTATAGTAACAAATAATTCACATGTGCATTAATCCATAAATAACCATAACGCTCAATAATCAATGCTCAACCCAGCTGCTTTATATGTTTTATTTATTTTTATTTAGATATATATAGTAATCATAAAAAAATCTTCGGAGACGTATTAGTAAAGTAGGCAATAATGGATAGACTTGGATGTACTAATTTGATGTGGTCCTATTTACACACATATATGCATGAATATTTATTGTTTGCTTGCACGTTTATGTTGATAGTGTAATTAAATGTAAAATGAATAAACAAGCTTCACTAGCTTCATCTATACCTACGGCAAAAGAAATTCAGTAATTTTCTAGGAGTTATGTGTTGTTAAGTCTTTACCCAGCCACTGTGTACAAGCATATCTGGAGAAATGGTTGGTCTGTTTTCTCTGGTTGATGAATGATATTTCCTCTAAAATGTGCCATTTGTAGATTCTTCATTTCTTTATTTTTTTATCATTGAAACAACAGGTGCCTTGATCTTAGACCACATTTTTAAAGAAATGTTTAAAACTCCAAAAATTCACATTTGACACTCATGACAACATCATGGCTGACAACTTTAGTAAAGTCAACTATAACAATTTTCAAGGGTCTCCTGACCCTGGGAGGGCCCCTTTTATGAGTTTTTTTTTCTTTTCTTGGCCCTGACCAGATGGCTAAGCTATCAAAGACTTTTTATGTGAAAAATCTGCAGCCAAGAGAGAAGTGCTATATTTCTTTCTTTGTTTGGATCAATCTGACAAACCAAACTGGAACCTGAAGTAGAAATTCAAATATTGCTTGCTAGAATATTTGCATGTCCTTTAACATAGAGATATGCAACAAAAATCAGTGTTTACAACACATTCAATTGACCAAAATATAAAGTTAAATATATCCTTATATACAATTCAGTGTACAGATTTATTTTCTGATGGAAAAAAACATTCAGTTTTTTGTGCTTGTTTGTTTTTTGGTCTCAGCCAATTTTTCGTCGATGATAATCATATGACTTGAGCTTTTTGTCCCTATAGAGAATAGAGTCAGTCATCTTTCAGGACATAATAACGTACGGAACGTACGGTATTTAGTTCTCTCTTACATAGTACCTCACGCAAAGAGGGCTACAAGGAAAGACCTGACAATACACTTACCAGGAAACATGCAAAAAAATTGGGTCATTAGCAAATGGGCATAAACTAGGCAGAACCAAATGAAACACGAGTCAACACCAGAGAACCATACATGCAAAGCAACAGCTCAGTAATGTCACAAATCCCTGAGTGAGACTTATTGAATAAAGTTGGACAGTGCAGAGTATTTACACAGGTTGTACTTAGCAAAAACAGGTGCATGTGTCTAGAAAGCAGTGCTAGGTTATGTGCGATACTATGCATTGATCATGTGGCTCAGTATGGAGTTCATCAGATGATGTGGAAGTTGGTAGCGACTGGCAGTTTCTCTGGGTCATGGAGTTGGATGGTTCGTGTGAAATTCTCTTATTAGTGCAAGGACCAAGTTGACCTGTGGGTGGAACCAGGTGCAACTATAGTCCCCATGACCTACTGATGTTTCTGTAGCAAACTGTAGACCAGGAAGACTGTGTGTAAGCTGGGAGTCAATCAAAGTCCATTGGAAGTGGTAATGGTGCAGCGTGGTTTGCCACATACAAATTGGAAAAGTACGCATTTGAGGAGATACATGGAAACTGAGAGATGATACTGAGAAGACGAATGCAGATTACACATCACATCACAAAGGGATCTGTTAATTGAGACATCAGCTTTCATTCAGCACAGAAGAAATTGGATAGCCATACATGACCCTCAGGGTTTCATAGGTCGGTGTCTCTGTGTGGTACTGGTCAACAAACTCTTTATACAATTGAACAGCATGATCTTGACATCCGTGGGCCTCCTCCCAGGCCTCTTCACTTCCAAGCAAACAATAAAAAGGGTCATCAGTGTGGCTGAGTGGCAGAGATAATTCTGTGCAGATTCTACAGAAGAAAGAATGACCATTCTTCGAGCCACAGGTTCTCCAGAATGTCGCTGAGGATCTGCTCATTCTACCTGGCCACTGGCTTCCCAATTTCACCCCAAATGACCTCAGTCTTATGACGTGAATTGGAGAACTCTCCTTAACACAATGTCTTTGAGTATGCCAGAATATCTTGCCCCTAATTTGAATTTGAATAGCTAATTTCAATTATTCAAGGGCAGAGGACGTGTCAGGTTGGCAATAACACTCTACTTTACATCACACCACATCATATCACACAGTTTTTAATGATTTTCCTATAACAGTTCACTCTGTCTTGTTTCATTCCTTACAAATATCATATCAAATGGTTTCATATTATGTCATAAGCATAAAAATATTAGGCAGATATTTAAACAGAACAGGATTATACAAAGTTTAGATGAATTAGAATATTTGCATTTATTCAATACTTTATTTTTAATATATTCTTTAGCAAAGCAGATTATTTTATGTTATCTTGTCCAGCATTATATCCAAAAAGGACTCAGGTAATGCAAAGTGATAAGCGCCCTCAAGATAATACTAAAACTGGGATATTTGATTCGATTCACTTTTATTTGTAAAGCACTTTTAACAGTGGACATTCAAAGCAGATTTATATATAGCAATGTAAAATTTCAGAATAAAAGCCAGATGCAAAGGTGGCAAGGAAAATCTCTGAGACGATATGATGAAGAAACCTTGAGAGGAACTCAAAGAGAGGAACTTAATTTTTTCTTTCTATAACTGTATATAGTCAAGCTGAATTGTGTACTCGGGAATTTCTGAGCAACTTATAAGTATAAGCACCAGCGTAATTTCTGAATTCATTATATGAATTAACATAAATTCCTTTCTGCCAAAGCCATCAATTGTTCCCCGATGGAGACCCGAGGGTAGAAGTTAAAGTAGTCTGCATTCAGTGGCGGCTTGTCTACAGGGGCAGGTGTAGCAGAGCCCAACCGTATATATCAGCCATCCAACAAAATTTTGAAATTCACTCAAAATACTTAATGGATGTACCACTTATTACGGGACCAGTAATTTTGCTCTTTGACAGATATAAGCTGGAAGATGTACTCCTATCCCATTCTGTCCTCTTTGAAGGTATCAGGTTCTGGTGATCACACACTAAAGTTGAGCAAGCAGTTTAAATAATAACAGTTAACCATGTAAAGGAGGTCATAAGAAGTGTTACAAACATGACCGCCTCAAAAAGCACCATCATAACTAACACGTCTATGGATGCATACTTTTTTCCATTGCTCGTGCAGTTGCATACGTGTGAGTGAAATTGTAAAAGTGCCTAATGAAGGCCCTTTGTTCACGTCCTATTTTCCTTTCCCTATAGAGGGGCTCTCACTTTTGCATGCACACACACACTCCCAAACACCTGAGTGCATTGAGCATTAAAAAGGGGATGGAGGGCAAGGGGTGGGTTCAGGGTGGAGCAAATTTATGACCCAAATTTGTGAGGGTCATTGCAACAGCACACCAAGTCTCTGTTTCTGCTGCCAGAGAAAGCCAGTGGTCAATAATGATGTTATTCTCCAAAATTACACTACTTTGCTTCTGGTCCTCAGAATGAGACATTAGCTGTATCATTGATTTTAAATACACAAACATCTTTAATGATGGGTATTTAAAAAAAATTTCTGCAGCTTTTACATTCATCAGTATTTTATTTTTTTGCACGCTCCACAATCACGAATAATTAAAATAATTAAATTTTTTTTTTTTAGTTGTATAGTGTTTTTTGTAGTGCATGTATGTGTGTGTATGTGTGTGTTAAGGGTTTTTTTTTTTTTCAGGAAAACTACTTTGTGGCTGCAAAATTTTCCCCCACCAAGCAGTTGTAAACTTAGATGCAATAAGATTAATGATTAATAAAGTCACCAGTGGTGCAGTGTTGGCTATGCACATAGGCCAAGGCCTTTGTCAGTTGCTTCTGGCTGTGCATCTGTGACCCTGCACTCCACTTACAACATTCGCAGGGCTCAAGTATCTCCAGCTGCAGTTTGTTCAGCAAGTGGAGACTACACCTGTTAAACTATGCAATCAAATCCTTATGATTTGAACCTAAATCTAAATTTACATTTAGTTTAAATAACAGGAAACATCTTGTAATAAATATGAAAAAATCACATTACCGATTGCAATCACAAACACATTACGAATATTGCGTCAGGTTATTTTGATCTGAGATCTGCTAAAAAAAAAAAAAAAAAAAAAAAAAAAAAGACACCCAACCTTCCATGTCTTATTTGCATGCACACACACCCAGGAGGAGAATCTTCAATCGTATGAGTTTTGTTTAAGTCCACATGGATTATTTACCTATTAAATATTATGAAAATACAATATGCCTTGTTTGTTTATACAGTGGGAAAAAAAGAATTTTGAGACGATTTTAAGAAGTGCAGAAGTGTAGATTTGTAACCATGTAAATGGAATATTAAAGCAGTAGAGAAAAGGCTGTAGTGTTATAGTAATATATTAGAAAATCCTTTGACTTTGGAGTCTCTGTTGTTGAACTCGAAGCACCTGCCAGCTTTCCTTCTTTGATTCCTGCTTTGCTTTCTAATTTTTTTGTTACTTCTGAAGGAGCATAAAGAGCTTATAAGCGCAGGCCGGCCCACCCCACAGATGGCCGAATGATCAGAGACTGTCAATCCACTGAAATGAACCAGGCACTGGGTCTGCCTCTCCACAGGGGCACAGGCAGGATGAATGGGGCACTTCCACTGGCTTCTATAGCCCCCCACTGGGCATTTGTAAAATGATTTGTGGCATATTTGTTGGATCAATATAGACAGCAGAGGGTGGACACCCTCCGCGCAAAGCCGGCTTTGCATGACTAGGCTCGTCTAAAGTCAAAAGCGCTAGGCCAAGTTGCATAAAAGTGCAGTGACAAAACTGGATCTTCGAACCCGTACTACACATTTGTGGTCAGAGATGGATTAAGAGCCATGTTGGGTTACATCAGCGTCTGAGCTTCGTTGTTGGGGGAGAGACAAGGTTTTGACGGATTGTATTTAAGGTGACTCGTGTTTGCTTTAGGAGTTCATGAACCTTGCGAGAGATCACATGGCAAAATGGAAGATAATTCAGAGCAGATGAAAAGCCACTTTGCAACCTTTTTTACATATTTTTTAAAAGTAAAATCTACTTAACCTCTGTACTCATTTTCTAAAGTTCAATGTAAAAAAAATTGCAAAAGCATAAGCACATCAGTCTTTTTTATTTTAGTCCTAGGTTTTTGCCTTTGAATGTGTGTAATGTTTAAGAGAAGAAAGCAGGTGGCTTGTATACCTTCATTCTTCGCCTTCCCGCCACACTTGGATGGAATTAAACACAATGGATGGATGCATGCGATTTGGTACAACTCTTAAATAACTTTTTGTCTCCCCTTTCAAGCAATCTCTTTCTCTCTCTTTCCTCTCTCTATCCATAAGCTGCTGGCCAGCTGAGTAGTGCAAGGACAAAGGCCTGAGCCATTCTCTCTGAATTGACCATGGCCACAGGCCATTGTTCCTGTGGTTCAGCAGGGACAGTACACTCATCTCATATATACTGACATCAAAAACCTGTTGCTGGAAAAGTCACATTCATGATCCTTCATTTACACATGAAAAGGTGGAGATAACGCATAGACACCTGATCCATTTGTCTGGCCTACCGTGTAGAACTTTTTGTGAATAGGGACATCTGTTTGGGGAGCTGAAAGCACTAGTCATGCCTTGGCCACAGATCTTTTA
Organism: Tachysurus vachellii; assembly: GCF_030014155.1. Taxonomy (NCBI): domain Eukaryota; kingdom Metazoa; phylum Chordata; class Actinopteri; order Siluriformes; family Bagridae; genus Tachysurus; species Tachysurus vachellii. The sequence goes on along the minus strand of NC_083478.1, from coordinate 16,034,571 downwards.
TTTTTTTGCAATTTTATTATCAAGAGTCTATGATAAATCAAAATCACATCAATATAAAATCTGTAACAAAATCACAAATATTTTTTCAAGTTTTACATGGACCTGAATCATTCATGGTCCTCTCAGTTAATCTGAGGTGAAAATGTTGCCACAAGCCACAGCGTTTGCATGCCAGCATTCTCCCCTGCTTGTATTCTCAGCATGTGGTTGCCCAGTACCACAGTCATTTATAACTTCTATATTGAGTTATGGCGGCGTTGTAACAGATAATCCCAGGGCCTGTGTGTGTAAAAACAAGTTCTCCCACAAAAAAAGAAACATTGAGTCAAGTCAGGCTTTATTGTTGTGCATGTATTCAAGGAGTGAATCAGAATGCCTCTAGTTCGCTCAGTACACAAACTGACTGAAAAGTGTAAATAGTGTGGTGTTAGACAAGAGCAATGAAAATCTGACAATCTATGCACCATTTCATAGTATCATTTCAATCAGCTCAGTAAAAGAAAGAAAAAAATGCATAATTCTGTGCTTTCTGCTAGGTTTCCAATACCCCAAAAGAGTTCCAGGCCAAAACAGTCATTACCTTTAGTACTGGGGCTTGAATCAATCATTCAATGCACTGAAAAAGAAGTTGGCTTCTATCCAAAGTGCACCCATTTTTTGCCGCCTATCCGTATTTGAAGGGGTTTGAAAGCACAAAAAAATAATCAACAGAACATCCCGTAAGTGTGAATGCAGAGTGGCAGATGTGGCCAAGAGAGAAAAAGGCTCTCGGGCCATTGTTTGGCCCCTGGCTGCCATTTATTTGGTTGCTGTGACAACAGTACGCAACCTTTATCCATTTCCCCATGCTGGACGCATGCTAATGGGAGATCATAGCTTGTATTGACAAAGATGAGAGAAGCTGAACAACAAACAGAACGGTGTGGATGAAAGCCAGTAATATTCAGCAAGCTTTCATGGCCGAGGTGCAAAATAGAAAGCTTTTATTATTTATCATCACTGAATATGCTTGATTATCATTTCATGTTTTTAATGTTGAACAGAGAAAAGGATTTTGAGGTTGCTTAATGCTTAAAGATGCTCATCTGTCTCATTCCATCAACCTCATTAAATACGAGAGCTAATAGTAAGAGCAGTAATCTTTCATGGAAGCCTTTAAGAAAATAATGATAATAATGATGAACCTCGATTTCCTGAACAATCTTCTCAACCAGGATCAACCAGACATTCTGGTAAACCATCAAATCTCTGTATCTGCCTCCTTCTATGATAGTTGTCTGTGTGGGTGCTCATAAATAACTTGGTTTTCTTTCTGGCAATGATGCCATGATGAATGCCAGTGTCTTTGTTGCAACCCACCACCTTTCAAATATCATGATTTACTGCCATCAGTGCAAACAACACCCAAACAGCCCACAGTAAGGAACAGCCGCATTGCGACCACGTTATACTTCTAACATTTATATACAGTACAACAATTCTATCAGAATTCTGCTGCTACAAATAATACAATCAAACTCTAATGCAGTCGGTTCAACTAAATAATTGTATTCCTTTATTTAATAATAATAACGATAGAGTAATATGTACCCGCCTATCAAGAAAGAGCACATTAGGGCACACAATGGTCTGAGGCGAAGGCCTGAAGAAGGTTCTCCATCAATATTCAAGTGCACTTAGTGGATCTGAGCCTCCACGAGTTTCTTGAAGGCTGTGCACAAATCTGCAGCATGAACAAAGCCATTTAGTGCGTTATTGTGAGCTTTAATTAAAATGAGTCTGTTTGGCTGTAATGACCAATGTAGGCGTCTCATCGTATAACAGCCACACAGAAGGTGATAGGATACGAATATGTATGTTTTAGATTAGTTCAAATTTAGGAATATTAGGAACATAAAGTTTCATCATTCCGGCAATTCACCTGACAATACTGTACAGAGGTCTAGGCAACCTGCGGTTTATTCAGATTGTATGAAATGTTTACTCGACAGTCTTAAGCGGACTGATGCAGTTCTAAAGTAAAGAGTACTCACACTGGTGCGAGTACGTTGCATTCATTTGTTTTTCATTTCAAAATGAAATGCAAATGAGATTTTTAGAAGAGCTTCCAACCATAAATTTTCAAAGAAAGCTCTCGTTCCACTCCTTGGCTTGTTTTTCATTATTTTACGTTCAATTAACGAACCCTCACGAATGACCTGGATGTGTAGAAACAAATATTGTGTAGCTCTGAGCACAAAAGCTAAAATAAAATTTTTTATTCTTTAGAGTACAAAAGTCTGTTTACAACCAAATGTCAAGCAGTAAAGTTTTTTTATATGCATGGATATTTGCTGTCTAGGCTTTATGTAATGAAAAAATAAGAAATTTACACAGACTTGCACCAAATACAGACTTTTGTTTTATTTGTATACACATGATATGTAAAAGCTTCTCATTATATCATTTGAAATATGTGACATCTGTATAGTTTGGGTTAAATTTGGCCTCAAATCCTCTTTGTTTAGTCAGCGTTATGTGCGGCATGTCCTAAAGTGACCATGAGCAGGTGTTTAAAAGACAATGGTGTGATTCATTTTCATCGCTTCAGGTTCATTGGTGTAGTTGATATATCACGACACCCTCACCCAGGCCACACCTGTGATATTCAAAGCCACAATACATATTTGCCTGATGATTAATGCACACCAGCTTATATACTGGCCACTTTGTTTTGCATGAAATGTACTAAATGCCCTGGATTCTCTTTCTGGACCTACAACAGGACTACAAATACCCGAGACTGAGAAGTATGACTCCTGCAGCAGCAGTAAATATACAACATAATGTATTACAGTGGAATGAGCTTGTTTTATTTATTTATTTATTTATTTATTTATTTATTTGTTTATTTATTTATTGCCATGTATGAAATTATCAGAAGGACAACATGTAAACCAATATTATCTAGAGATCAGTGTGTATACAACTACCTATTATGAAGCTTAATGACACTCGATTGTTGATGAAGCAATAACCTATACTATACAAATTACTATACAATACACATATATACATGAAGTTTCAGACAGAATATATTTCAAGGAATTTAATATATTTAGTATTTGATCTTATATATAACTTTATTATTATTATTATTATTATTTCAGACAGATTCTTATCTGATATTATCGGATATTTTCACCACTAGACTAGTGTTTCATACTGACGGAAGAATGGAAAATCAACTCATCCAACTTCAATCAGTAATCAGGAACAAATTCATTGTTTAATCGGTGAAAGTCTGATTTTTAAATGAGTCAGGAGACTGTTGGCTTGGTTGGGATAATCTTAATAAGAAGAATTTTAGTGGTTGAAAATACCGCAAATTTGAGATGCTTATGAAGAAGCATTTGAGAGCACAAAGAGGTGTGATACAGAAATACTTCAGAAAATCTACAAAACACTGAGAGTATAGATTCATATGAGGCATTAATCACAGCTGTAGAATGTGACGTGACAAAGGAATTCAAAGCTGAACGTCGACACACCAATGTGTGTTTATGTGTGTGTATGGACATGACAGCGTGCTTATGTGCTTGATATCAACTCCTGCAAGACAGAATGAATGTAACAAAAATGCCAACAGTTGGTCTAAAATTCAAAAGGAACATAAACGATATTTCATAATCACAAATTTGGATGTAAATCAGTGTGATTGTGTTTCAGATAGTAAACCATGTGATTTTGTGACGCAGAGTAGGAAGAAACCTGCTTAGTAATAGTAATATATTAGCAAACATGTCATCCATATTGTCTAGTGTAGTAGTTATGGTGTTGGATTACTGGCCGGAAGGTTGTGGGTTTGAATCCCAGGTCCACCAAGCTACTGCAGCTGCCAGGTCCCTGAGCATGACCCTTAACCCCTCAACTGCTCAGTTGTATAAACAAATGAGATAAAATTTAAGTTTCTCTGGATGAGGGAATTTTCAACATTCTGTAAGTTTTTAAACATTTGGTGTAACTCATTTCAGGCCATCACAGTATACAAAAGAAGGAAATGTCATCGCCGTTACTACGGAACAATGTGCATAAGCAAGTGAAGTAAAAAAAATGTACATAAATTAGCAATAAACATTATAACATCATAGAGATATGATGTGTTAAATATGAGGTAGGTGTTAGGTTTGAGGCTCAAATGTAGATAAAAATGCTATTGCACAGTCAGAGGTGATTATGTGCAAATTTCTGGAATAGTATAGTTAAAGTTGCTAAATGCAGATGTCTGCAGATGTGTTACATGACCAATGTCCATTTTAGTGCACAATAAAGTGGCTAAGTGCAGATGTGTGTTGGTGTCTATTGAGTCACCATTAATATCCATTGTGCACAATTCAGCAGGTGGGAGCAAGGTGATGAGGGGCACCAGGGTGTTCTGTGCTCTTATAGGCTTGTAATGCGGGTCGTGATACTGGGGAACCTCCTGTCTGAGGCTCTGCATGCAGAGTGTATCTGGAAGATGTACTTTCTTACTATCCTGAAGTGGATTATTTTCCAATAACAGCATGTCTCAGAGTGGATCATCCTATTTTTTGCAATTTAAAGTAGACTTCTTTCTGTACATACTGTATGTTCTTCATTTGCTGTTTAACTGCTTGTAGGAATATTTAATGTTGTAGAACTTTTGTTATAAATAGTTGTTCCTTCACCATTCTTTCTTTTTTTCTTTGTCTTGAAGGAAATGCAGCTCGTCATGAGAAACCCATGAGATCGTCTGTCCCGAACACTTTCCATTGTCGGAAAGCTTAAAGCTACAGATTTACCTCTGACTGTTATGAAGCCCTGACACTGAAGACTCCTTCCATCACCAGCCCATATTTACAATTAAAAATTAACGTTTTGGTTTTTATTTTGTTCACATCACTGCGTTACCTGTTGCTATAGAAGCCATAAAGTAGTAGGATTATTTGCCTTAGTAATGATACTTAACACAAAATTTATTAAAAACATTTATGCTTCTCCTAAAAATTTGACTAATCAAATTATTTTTTTTCCTTTTCCTATTAAATTCTATATAAATACACCAGTTTCTCTGCACTCATATTCTTTGTCTGTGGCAGTAAATTGTCTCACAGTGAAATAAACAGAGATTATGATCAGTCCAGATCGAAGAAATCAAAGATTCTGTCTGCCGGCGATTCACATTGAGCCTCATGGAAAGTCTGTGACATCTTTGTAATTAAATCATGGGACTTTTTTAGAGTGGGATTTAATACATTTATGGCTAAAACTAAGTTTTTTTGTGTGGTAATAAGCTGATTTTCTCTGTCTGACAGCCAACACTATCCATCATGACCATGGAAATTGACGTTTCGCTATTCATTATTACTCTGTCCAATCCATATATGAGGATCATTTCAAATCCAATAGCATTTCAGTAAAAATGCAGAATCTCAGAACAACACTTTGTATACAAGAGATAAAATATACATATATAAACAGACAGACAGGCAGACAGACAGACAGACAGATTTAATAAATGCTAAAAAAAATGAAAAGTTATAAATGTAAAGAATATTCACAGCACTTTTTAAACTTAAATTTAAATTCATATATTTCTCTAACGTTTCTTTGCGACAATGGTCGATTAAAATCAAATGGAATGAAATTAAATTAGGCACAATCATCTACATAGCGTTCCGTATAATCTTATCTCTACTTTGCATATATTTTTCAAAGCTTTAAAGCAAAGGTTTAGCTCTTTTGCTGCAACATCTCTGCCAATTTGTTCCCAGTCAGTCAGTCAGTGTTTATAGCCACTCTCCTGAGATCATGGATCAGATTTGAAGAATTGGCCCCCCACTGGCTCACAGCTTGATGGTGACTGCCTGACTGTGTTGTGTGTGTTGTGGCTCAATTTCTCAACTTATCCTATTTACACCATTCCTACTTACACAAGAACATAAAGCCGGCAGTGCCCAGTGACTCCAAGTGGTGTGTGTGACTTTCTATTTTTTTTTTTCCTTTTATTAATTTTTTTAAAGAAGTGCTGGAACCCACTGTGACATTTAGTCTTTATTCTTATTAGCCTCTTTGGCTGTTTACATACATTAAATGGGTTTAATCCAAACCTTAATAACACAGTAGATGATCTATAAATCAAACTTGAGCCTAATGTGTTCTGTCTGTTCTAAGCTCTATGGTTCTACATACCCTGGATATTATTATTATTATTATTATTATTATTATTATTATTATTATTATTATTATTATTATTACATATGTACATCTAAAATTCTGAGCCTAATATTTTAACAGTCGTCTATGTTCATGAAATACATTTTGTATAACGGGTCTGTAGAATTTATTTTAAAATCAAAGGAGTTTTAGTGCATTATAGCACAGTCAGTCCACTGCAGTAATCTTGCATTGTTTACATGCTGATAAGAAGCAGTGATGTGCTGTGTTGACTTCTTTTAGCTGGTCATAGTTCCCTATAAATTTAGGATTATCAGGGAACGGGTAAACACATTCTGATTTGCTTTCTGTACTTTTTATTTACTCAGCAGATTTTTTTTTTGGTATGCTTCTTTCTTGCCTGTGTGTGTATGTGTGTGTGTGTGTGTGTGTGTGTGTGTGTGTGTGTGTGTGTGTGTGTGATGGCTTATGGTGAGAATGCCTCTCCATGGGGGGCAGGGGCTCTGCTCACACATTTATTGTTTGTTGATGGAGGCAGTTGTCATACTCCAGGAATGACAAAAGAAGCACCATTGTCCCCACGTTTCCCACTGCACAGGAACCAATGGGCAATTCACTCATTCATTTACAGCCGTGTCTGTCTTTATGTACACAGGTGAAAAGTACTCATGTACTGTGTTATACATAAGTATAATTTATAGGGGAATTGAACCTTCAGCTGAATAAAAGAAAAAAAATTCAAATAATATTTAGACTCGATTTCTGTCCCTTGGAATTATATTGGTTTAAACTGAATTCAACACACACACACACACACACACACACACACACACACCAATCTAGAAGCACTAGAGGCACTTATTAGCATCACTTTCTCTGTTCAATAATTAAAGTTATTTTTTTAAACTACAGAAATATTTCATGTATACAAAGTATGACAGCGACAACACACGTTATATACAATAAACACATTTCAATGACATTAAAAGTAACATAACCTGAAATAGTTCACACTTAAAAATCCTATCTACTGAAACCTCTTTTAACCTTAAATTTCCCTGATTTCAATATATCCTTTAAAATAATTTCCTTTCTACTTCTGTTCAAGTGAAATTTTGATTGATGCTCTCACATAATATATATATATATAGTACATATAATATACTGTAGTTTCGTCTTCTCTCTTTGTTAAGTGTGTATTTCTCGTCATTGTTTCAGACTTTCAAAGATATGACAAATAATATCAACACTCCACCCATTGACACCTTTAGCTATTTCTCTGAAAAAAATAAAAAATAATTGTACATCTTTAAGTAGTTAGTGTATACTTATTGTAACTTATTGTTATTAATATTATTATTATTAATAATACTTATTGTAACTTATGTAATAATTAGGTGTTTTGATGGGTCAAACATTACAGCCTTTAACTTTTGTCAGAATTGCATGCAGAATCACATTAAATCAAACCCTAATTATTTTACAGTTGATATCACTAATGTATAAATATTATCCGCACTTTGCTTGTTGTATGAATAAAGAATGAGATTCTGGTATGAAAATGGTCACTACTAAACTCAAGCTTTTTATTTCATGAAGCCAAACTGGTACCTAGAGTTCTTTTCTGTTTAACCAATTCAAAAGAAGAAAAAAAAAGAACGATTAAGTGCATGTGACTAATTCGACTTCAGTCTTAAAGCAGAATTTCTCTGTTATGTGTTAAAGACATTTCTAGACCCTTATGCTATGTTTACATGTACATAATCTGGTTTTTACTGCAAGTCACCAGTCGCTGTACCGTGATGTCATCAGTAGGAGTGAACACACACACACACTTCTATGTATGCAACACACATCAATATATGCAAAGTATGGCAATGACAACATATAAATAACTTACTTTGCCCTATTAATTTCTTAACTACATTTTATTTAATTAATTAGTGGAAATGTTCTGATTTCTTTTCAAACTTTATTTTAGTTCTGGGAATAAACATTATGAATAGTTGGTCATGTGGGGAATACTGATGTTTTTGTGTTGTACAATTATTGGCAGATGCCCTTATCCAGAGTGACTTACATAAATCTAATTTATGCAACAGAGGTTTAAGGGCCTTGCTCAAATGCCCAGCAGGGTTTGTCTTAGGATTTGAGCTCACAACATTCCAATTACTAAGTCTAACCGCTTAACCATGTGGTAGCTTAGTAGCTAAGGTATTGGTCGAATGATCGGACGGTCATTAGTTTGAATCCCAGGTCCACCAAGCTGCAACTGCTGTGCCCATGGGCAAGGCCCACAACCCTCAATTGCTCAGTTGTATAAAATAAGATAAAAAGGGTGTCGGACAAATGCTGTAAAGGAAACCATTTCTCTGTTGTAGCAGTTGTGTGTTAAAGTACAAACTCAATGTCCATGATACATCTGCATCTCTTTAATTTAACAGTATGTATCCAGCTGCATGTATGAAAGAAGAAGAAGAAGAAAAAGAAGAAGCCTCTATTTTGTCACATATATATTACAACAGAGTGAAATTCTTCCTTAGCATATCACAATATTGGATGTTGGGGGTCAGAGTGGAGGGCCAGCCATGATACAGTACCCCAGAGTAGGGAGGGCTAGGGGCCTTGCTCAAGGGCCCAACAGTGGCAGCTTGGCAGTGCTGGGGCTTAAACCCGGATCAACAACCCAAAGCCGTAAACATTTGGGCCACCACTTCCCTTAAAATAAAACACTTGGATACTCTAATACTCTTTAATAATTTTCAAAAATATTAACAGAAACAGCAGTGATGGATCTGTTAAGACACACAACACAAGTTACTGGTGGAATATCGGACAAACTGTTCATTCCAATCAATATGTTTTTGTTCCATTTCAAAACTTTCGATACTTAAATACATAATTTAATCATTTCAAACCCATCCTTCAAACGACTGACAAAAGATCAAGAGACGTCCAATGAGGTAATTTGATTTGAACCCTTCTGATCCATTATAATCTTGTGAATCGTATGAACGAGTGACTTGCGCTGGTTTAGCTTCCTCTTGCTATGGCCTTGATGACAGACTGGAATGCCACTGGACAGTCTGCTAATGCAGAAGAGAGTGATTCGAAGAGCAAATGTGTTGACACAAAAGCATGTTTGTATGAATTTGCATGAGTTAACGTACATGAAAAGATATGCATGATTAAGTAAGTGAAGGATACTGGATTATCTGTCTTAGCTTCCCATGAAAAGGGAAGTAGTAGTATCTTACAGGTTAAGCTTGTGGCCTACTGATTAGTCGGTTAAGGTGTGTTCAAGTTCCACAATCACCAAGCTACCACTGCTGGGCCCTTGAGCAAGGCCCTTAACCCTCAGTTGTATGAGATAAATTTAAGTTGATCTGGATTAGGCTGTATCCTAGATAGAATTAAACTATATTGCTCTGGCTGTTCTGTATTTTAATAACTTAGATCTTGTGCCACAATACATTATGGACCTTCTCCTACCAGAATGCTAAGATCTTGTAACCTCCTGTAAACTCCTTCAACTTGCCCCACTGTCATTACTAAGACAGTGATCAAGCCTTTTCTGTGGTTCTTTCTAAACTTTGGAACAGTTTCTCCTTTCACGTCTTCATCTTTAGCCATATGAATGTGTCTCTTAAAACATATTTTGAACCTTGTCTTATAATGTTCTTTAATTTAACATTATTTGATATGTAATGCACTTTGGATCAAATATTGTTACCCTTGAATTTGTTTTGATTAAAGTCAAATAAAATTTGTCTTGATCTTTGGCTTACTTATAAGCTTTCATTATATATGTGTGTGTGTGTGTGTGTGTGGTAGCAAAGTAGAAGTGTAAAGTGACATTTCTCATTGTCGAATACAATGTGAGAAAGTGGAAACCATGCCAGAACGCTAAAAGAATCCAGGCTGACATGTTGATGTGAAAAATCCCAGCGGCCTTTGGATTGCTCTTCGCCTTTCATGTTTTACACCGACTCCAGGAACACATGTTCAATTTACAAGAGCACTCCAAGTGTCGCACCGTTATTGTCCAGTTGCTATTAGTCATAACCTTTTAGGACCCTGGTAAAAGAAAAAGAAAAGGCAAGGCAAGACCATCTGAGAGAAAAAAAATGCCTTTCATAGTTTAATTAGACAAATCTAAAAACCTCTGACTTGTTCCTGAAATGAGGGTAAAACATGTTTATCTAAGCGCTTCAGTTAACCAATGAGGAATATGAAATAAATCATATCAAAATTCAGGATTAAGAATTTGTGTGAATTTACATAACAGCAGGTCTTAATATCAGCTTGGTTTGTTGGTCACCAGAATGAAACTGAACATGGAATTGATATGAAACTTTTTGGCCTTTTTTTTAATACATATAAAATCATTATTATTTTGGACATTGATTATTTAACTGAGAATCGTATTGTGAGACAAATGTGCAAACTTTGCAATACTGTGGTACTTTGGAGTGTTTTCACTAAATAACCTCTTGTACCTGAAATAATCATTTCCGAACAGATTTGTCTAAAAGTATAAAACTTTGAGCAGTTTTTTTTTTGATCGATTCCAGTATATATATATATATATATATATATATATATATATATATATATATATATATATATATATATATATTAGTTAATTAATATATATAATATATATATTAGTATATATATTAGTTTTATACACACACACACGTGTGTATATATATATATATATATATATATATATATATATATATATATACACGTGTGTGTGTGTATAAAACTAATCTGACAGTCATATAATAAGACAACGGATTAGACACCATTTTTTTATGTTGTTTTTTAAAAGCATGCTTCTTGAGCTTGTGAGAACGGACAGAGATAATGAGATCTTCTAGGTTTAAAACCACTCCTCTCTGGAACAAAAAATGTGAAAGAAAGCATCTGTCCATTCTGAAAGAGGACGAGTAAGGAGATGAAACCTCTTTTCGTCCACTACTTTGGGTTTATTACTCCAACTGTGAGAATTGTTTAGCTTGAGCGCAATCAAGGCACAGGTTGTAATTGACGGCCATAAACTGTCTAGACTGCGCTCCTTCTTTTCCCTACCTTTGGTCACTTCAGTCTGGACATGATGGATGTTTGTTTTTATATGTTTCATAAGCAATGTCCTTCTGTGCCATGGTATTTTAATGACTCGCATTTTTTTTCAGAAGAAACTGAAGAAACAGTCAGAATGGGATATAGGTTGCCTTTTTTTTTAAATACCTTATATGTTGATTAAATATGTAGAAATATTGCAGAGGAAATGTATAAAAAAAATTACATAATTATGTGAATGATCCAGTGGAGTTTGTGTTATATGTAATGGTAATAACTTCAGTAAATCTTATCAGCCCAGTCTATCCATCCTTCAAATAGAAATAGACAAGCCATATATTATTAATGAATACAATCAATATATCAGGATTCCAAATAATTAAATTCTCGATGTCTTTAATATTGACAGCCAAAGGTCACTCATATACATGTACAAACAAAATTCTTGCTTGTGGTTTACAGGTGGTGGTAATTTTTGTGCCATTTATGTTACTCCATAGGAGCCTCTATGGACTTATTTCTTTTATTTGGCCCCTGCTAGATGGCACAAACAAAACATAATAAACACGGTTATATAAAAAAATAAAAACATATAAGAAGAGTTAGTGGGAGGTTTAAAATATCAATTATTATGAACTATTTTTTATTAACTTAGTGTATATATATTAACTATATGCACTTATATATGAAATTAAACAAACATAAGCTACTGACAGAGATATAAGATGGAAAAATGATATTTAGAACACTTACTCTTACACTATTTGTGATTTCATTTCAAAACTGCCAAATCATACCCTAACAAATACATGCACTGATTCCTTTTAACACACAAAGTGTGATCTATATCACATCCTCATATCAGATTTATTTTTGCCAGATGCAGGCTGGTAAAATGGTTTATTCCTACTTCCTATCTCAATAGGCTTTAGAGCCATCAATCTACTTTGTGATAGTGTAAGACATAAACAATTGACAGAGAGAGATGTATTGGTAATGGCTGGGCCATCTATTGAGGAAGGCAGTAAATTCCTTCTCACTCCCTTGAGCACTTACCACTCTCTCTCTCTCTCGCATTATGCAAACGTAAGCGGGGGTTCGAGGATTAAAAATCCCTGTCCATTTTGAAAAGACATACTGGTGATAGATTGAGAACCATTTGCTAAGCAATGGCATGCTGAATTGTATTCACAATCTACGTAGATTGGTTTTGATAGACATAAATATAATAGATAGTTACAATTTTTTCATGAAATGAAAACAAACAAACAAACAAACATATATTATAAAATATATATATATATATACCTAGACCTTGTATAGTCTTGAAGACTTTGGCCAAAGTCCAGCGTCGCCTTTGTGTTTGATATAGAGTACTATGAACTAAACATCAACCTCCATATTTGATCTTGTTGGGACATGTGATAAGGATACTGTGATGATCAATGCATCACTCTTAGATTATTTTACACTATAAGCTGTGTATGGTAGCTATTATATGTGTAAATAACGTTGTCTTTTTAAGCAACGAGAATATACTTTCACATGTCTTCGTGTTATCTGTAGGTTATGTTTTCCTTTAAATGAGATATTAGTCACAAAAAAACACCTCGAATCCAGGATCACCGGTTTTTACAGGTTTGCAGTGATGACAACAGCTTTAACTTTGATTTTCATATTTAAATCAAAGGATGATGACGCACAAAAAAAAGATTTGACTTGAACCTGAGGCTGTAAAAACAAACTGGTGACTTTTTTTTTTATTAATGATCATCGTTATTTTAAATGAATCGTATTTACTAAGTGTGTTTCTTCTAATTGAATATACAAACATGGAGTTAACTAATGTTTATTTGTCTTGGTTGTGTAAAATAAGCACATTTGTGTGTAGTTTCAGATCAGATTTTCAAAAAAATAAAAAAAATAATAAAAATTATATATATATATATATATATATATATATATATATATATATATAGAGAGAGAGAGAGAGAGAGAGAGACACAGAGAGCAAGAGAGAGAGAGAGAGGGTACAGAGAGAGAGAGAGAGAGAGAGAGAGAGAGAGAGAGAGACAGAGAGAGAGAGACAGAGAGAGAGAGAGTGAGAGAAACAGAGAGAGAGAGAGAGTCAGTGAGAGAGACAGAGAGATAGAGAGAGAGAGAGGGTACAGAGAGAGAGAGAGAGAGAGAGAGAGAGAGAGAGAGACAGAGAGAGAGAGAGAGAGAGAGTCAGTGAGAGAGACAGAGAGATAGAGAGAGAGAGAGAGGGTACAGAGAGAGAGAGAGAGAGACAGAGAGAGAGAGAGACAGAGAGAGAGAGAGTGAGAGAAACAGAGAGAGAGAGAGAGACAGAGAGAGAGAGAGAGAGGGTACAGAGAGAGAGGGTACAGAGAGAGAGAGAGAGAGAGAGAGAGAGAGAGAGAGAGAGAGAGAGAGAGAGAGAGAGAGAGAGATTAAAAAAGAGTGAATGATTAAATTGAAGATGAGTAAATAATGTTTAATCTTTCAAAAAATCAAGAAGTTTTAGAATAATAAAATGTAAACTAAGCTCCAGGCTGTTTAATAGTTATTTAATTAATTCCCATCATTCATAACATTGTTACTTTCATTCAATATATTTTTATTTACTTTATCATTTCACTCATTTTAACTGGATGTATTAGAATCACTTGTGTTTATTCTGAAGCTAAGTCATAAGTTTAAATGTACCATCTTAATAATTCTAAAGTAACACTGATCTCTTTCTGATTTCTGATCCACGCCTGCACCTTTATCCCTCCGCCTTCTGAACACGCCCCCCGCACGCTGATTGGCTATCCCGAGCTTCTACTCCCGCCTCCCTATCGCGCTCTGCTTTCCTCATCAATGAAGTCTATTTGAATAATGTGCAAGCACTTGGACTGGAGCCAATCAGCTGTCAGGGCACCATGATAAATCGCAATGCATTATTGATAATAATAATTACTTTGACATGCGCATTTCTACTTGAAGGGCTAATTTCGGCCGACCTGGAGAATTTACTAAGGCGAAGGAGTAAAGCGTGTTACTCTTTGCCCCAGATGGTGGTGTAGCAGTCTGCCATGTCTCGACGCAAGCAGTCCAAACCGCAGCACATCAACTCAGAAGAACCCAACAATTCAACACAAAACGGTAAGAAAATATTCACTTTATAAATCTGATTATTTATGGTATATTTAATCAGATTTAAGCCGCACTTGTAGCCCGCTTTTAAAAAAGTTCTAAAGCTTTTTTTGTGGGGTTTTTTTTGTTTGTTTTGTTTTTTAGGAATTTATCTTTTAATTATATTGTTTGATTCTAAAATGTATTATTATTATTATTATTATTATTATTATTATTATTATTATTATTATTATTATTATTATTATTTATTATTATTAAAAATGAACTCGCGTTGTTGGATGACGCTTTGATTTATTGTTCCAATGTGTTTGTATGTTGGTGTATGTATGTGTATTTTTATATATATATATATGGTCCAGTTTGTATAATTTAAAAATAAAAAAAAAAAACAATTGTTTTGAATTTTTTTTTTTTTTTTTTTTTTTTTTTTTGGCGTCAATCAGTATCAATTTTTCCCCCTCAGCTCCTGTAAATGAAACCCATTCCCTTAACTTTTATCCCAGAAGGTGCACTGATGCTCATGTGGTAAATGGGACCACAGTTTTTAACCTACTAAATTCTCCTGGGGTTATTCTAAATTTTAAGGTGTTTTTTTTTTTTTTGGGGGGGGGGTTACAATTCTGGATAAACAGGCGATGATCAAAACAAAAGCGATCAACAGGTTTCTGCATGAAACTTGATTCCAAGAACAAACTGGCCACAAAAGCAATAAACCCCCCACCTCAGTTAAAATGCATGAGTTTCTTTAAGCTTCATATGGAGATTGGGGGATGGGGGAAGAGTATTTGTGGAGGTGGGGGGTCAATGGCTGTTCACATATGTAAACTGTAGCACCACTGCATGCATCTCTGGTCAGGTTTGACCCCTTTACATGCCTATTTGATTACATGGCTCATAATTACCACAACAAAACTAAAAAACAACGTAATCTTAAGGGTTAGTTTGCATTTAACTATTGTAACCCAAAGTTAATTTTTAATCGCCACAAAAAAAAAAAGCATCGTGAGACTTGTATTATTATGTCATTTGAGTAAATGTGACTTAAAAGAGCTCTTCATTTGGCCTTTTTTGGTCACCGCGCCCCCTTGTGGCGATTTGGTCCTTATCTGATTTATCTTAACCCGATGAATTGTTTATTAAATTTGAGCTTTGTTAATTAAATCTTTTTTTTTTTTTATTTCACTTAACATGAATGACCAAGACTAGTCAACAGTTATTTTGTACAGCGTTATCTTGTGTATTGCATACAGCCCCTAAAGTGGTCCAAACTTTTGTAGCTTTTGTTTTAATGCATTTTAATGCATAGAAGTTAAGATTGTTTAGATAAAATTCAGCTATGTTTCATCTTATTTCCCACCGCTCATGTAACGCAAGCTGCAACTTGTGTGGTATCTGGTTTTTATGAACAACTTAAAAAAAAAAATATGCCTTTTTTTTATGCAAAAATGGAAACTTAAAAATGAAGTGGCTGAAAAATGTAAAGGCTAGACATTTTCATTTTATTTTGATTATGGAAAAACTGGCTCAGAGAGTAAAATCTAGTTTTTTCTTCTTTTAAAAAAAGGCAGTGTTCAGGACCTGTTAAGTAAGTGTAAGGTGTGGTATTGTGAATGGGCTTTTCAAAATAGAATACTTTATAATGATCAAGCTTAAGTTGTCACATTGTTTCTAAACCTAGCATAATTTTAAGATATTGATATCTAAACGGTTATCAGCCAAACCTCTCAGTATGTTTAAAGTATTATGTAAACAACACCCATTTGGTCAGTCATGTAAAATGGTGCACAAGATATGATTATTATTATTATTATTAAAATGTATGTTCGTGCATCTTGTGGTACTGCATCCACATCAATTCAACTCACACTTTTTTTTTCTTTCTTTTTTTTTTTTTTTTTTGGATGCTGTTTGTTTATTGCTGCAGGGGTTCAAGATGTCCGTACAGAGGATGGGAATGAAAGCAAGAGGTGTCGAATGGAGGAAACGAGAGTTTGTGAAAAATGCTGTGCCGAGTTCTTTGATGAAATGGAGTTTCTTGAACATGAGAGAAACTGCACTAAGAGTCAACAGGTTGTCATTATGAAGGACGGGGAGGGGGGTGAACTACCGCTCGAGTTCTCACAACGCTCTCCTGAATTCCAAAGTGACCACAGTGATGGGCGGTCTAGCAGTCATTCTCAGTCGAAGCACAGCATCGACTCAACTGACACAACTGAGGATGCGTTGAACCTAAACGGAGACGGTGACTCGAAACAATCCCAGGATGACATGTCCAGCAGCCTTGACATTGGCTACATAACTGCTTCCAAGTTGCAAGACTCTAATGTTACTCTTGAAGCCATGCCTGCCACCAGAGTTGCTGTAACACAGCATTCATCTAGTTCATCTACTCAGAAGACTCCCTCACCCTCATCTCAAGATGCCCTTCACACAATACCCATGATCCTCGAGCAACTGGTTAGTCTTCAGCAACAGCAACTGCAGCAGATTCAACTGACTGAGCAAATTCGGATCCAGGTGGCCATGATGACGCCACAGAGCATCCAGTCTGCAATGGGAGCCACAGTAGATCCACTGAAGGCACTTGGTGCACATCTTTCCCAGCAACTTTCAGCCGCTGCAGCTCTAATCGGAAAACGTACAGGCACCCAAAGTTTGTCTTTGGAAGCTCTAAAACAAGGCAAATTAAACCAGTCTAATGGCATTCCCACAACACCTGCTGGAAGTGTTGGTTCCATACCCTTAAAGACCGATACAAGCAAAGGGCTCCCAGATCTAGCAAACAGACTTCCTGCTTTACTTCCTCAATCCCCAGCAGTTATGGCTTTCCAGAGCCCATTCACCAGCATTTCTGCAAACCTGGACCCCTCTAAAAAAGGTAAAAACAAGATACATGGCATAGCAGAGTTAAAGAATGGTAGCAGTGAGCAGATGTACAAGCATAAATGCAAGTTTTGCGGAAAGACCTTTGGCAATGACAGCGCCTTGCAGATTCATTTACGCTCACACACTGGTGAAAGACCATTTAAATGTAACATTTGTGGAAACCGTTTCACAACTAAAGGAAACCTTAAAGTGCATTTCCAGAGGCACAAAGAAAAGTACCCACACATTAAAATGAATCCACATCCTGTACCAGAGCACCTAGATAACATTCCTACAAACAATGGCATTCCCTATGGCATGTCCGTGCCCATTGAGGAGTCCAATTTTGTAGACAGTAAACCAGTGCTTGGGCTCCCATCCACAGGTGTCCACTCATCAGTTCTCCAGGGATTCAAGCCTTCTTTTGATGCCCCAGTGACTGGGGACCTGTACACACACAGACCTTCCTCGTCCGGCAGTGATGGAGCATCCATTTCATCAGGCATGTTCAATAATGAGGTAGGACTGGACCAGAACAAAGAAACCTCAGATGCACTAGGTAGCCTGCATCAAATAAATGGTAACGGTGGGCTTGGTGAGAATGGGTCAGGTACAGCCAAGCTTCAGCAAATGGTGGATGGCCTGGAGAAGAGGACCAATGACCCCAATGAATGCCTGATCTGCCACAGAGTCCTGAGCTGTCAAAGTTCCCTCAAGATGCATTACCGTACCCACACAGGTGAGCGACCCTACAAGTGCAAGATATGTGGTAGGGCCTTTTCTACTAAGGGAAATCTTAAGGCCCACTATGGTGTCCACAGGTCCAACACTCCGCTTAAAATGCAACACTCCTGCCCAATTTGCCAAAAAAAGTTTACCAATGCTGTTGTGCTACAGCAGCATATTCGAATGCATATGGGTGGCCAAATTCCCAACACTCCATTGCCCGAGAACCAATATGAGGGCCCTGAAACAATGGATTCCAGTTTGACCGAAAAGAACATTGACGGAAGTGGGCTTGAGGAGAGCATGGAGGAACAAGATGTGGATTTTGACAGTCAAGAGAATCCAAACAGCTCTGATCCTAATCCTGCACATGCTGCCAAAGCGGATCAGCCATTCAGTGGCTCGGCTGCCATGTTCACTGGCATTACAGCCCTTGAAAACCATATGAAAAGCCTCACATCTGCTCTGAACTTGCAGCGACCGAGTAGCACTGCTTCTGAGAGTGATGGCGGGCCCAAAGAGTCACCGTCTACAGTTGGAGAGCTGGAGTACAAGAATGGACGCAGTCCAGTTGTATCAGATTCTGGTTCATTTCACTCTTCATCTCCAGTAGATGGACAATTGGAGAACGGACAGGCAAAATCTCCAGAATCTGTAAACCCAGATGATTTTAACGGAGGACCTGACCGAGCAGAGTCTGATGGAACGCAAGATTTTGGTGAAACAAATGGAGCCCTGGATTTGACTTCCAGTTTCACTACAAAGGTCATTAAAGAAGAGCCGGGTGTGTCCTTTTCCAATGGGGAATATTGTAAGTAGATGTTCTGTTACTTTTATTTTAGCTTTTTAAGTTCTATTAAAATGAAATCACTATATATGGAATTATGTTAAATAAGTCTTTTATGCTTTACAGCTACAGGTCATATGCCATTCCTGAGGGTGCCTCCAAGCCTGGTTAAGTTGGAAATGCAAATTCCTCCTGAGACTCCAGCTGGGGCCAATAATATGCATGGTTCACAGCCATGCCAGGCGACAGGCACTCCGCCACCCAGCTCAAGTGCTCCTCGCCGTTCTGCCAAGCAACACCTGTGTAACGCATGTGGCAAGGTCTTTTCCTCAGCTAGTGCCCTGCAGATCCATGAACGTACACACACTGGAGAGAAACCTTTTGCTTGTACCATCTGTGGTAGAGCTTTTACAACGAAAGGAAACCTCAAGGTAACCTGTAACTGCATTAGTCTATATGATTATTTATGGGCATACATGCTCAATTTCTTGATTTTCACAAACCCATAAGCATCTTTCTACTGGAGAATTGTTTTGCTGATGTCCTTTGAACTTGTTTCACAGGTCCATGTTGGAACTCACATGTGGAATAATTCAACAAGGCGTGGTCAGCGTTTGTCTTTGGATAACCCTATGGCATTGGTGGCCATGGGTGCTGAGTCCAAGATGATGCCCGAGATGTTGCAGCCCCCGAAAGATTTGATCTCCTCACCGATGAACTTTGACCCATCGGTATGGAATCAGTATGCTGCTGCTTTTTCAAATGGGCTGGCCATGAAAGCCAATGAAATTTCAGTCATCCAAAATGGAGGAATCCCACTTCCTGGAAGCCTTGCTGGAGGCCCTTTGGTTGGCTCTACAGGAGGCTTGATGAAGATGGACTCTCATTCAGGCATTCCGGGTACAGTTGCCGAAATGGAAAAGAATGGCTCGGAGAGTGTCGTAAAATCACAGTTCCCACATTTTATGGAGGAGGGCAAAGTGAATTAAAACCACACTGAGCTTCACTTGGTGATTTTTGAATCTTTGCTTCTCTACCAACGTTTCAGTAGGCACAATCAAATCTGGTTCTTTTGCGTTGCTTTTATTATTTTCTTTTTTTTTGTTATTGTTGCTTTCGTAAACTTGTATAAAACGTCCTAATACGAGCAACACTTTGATTTGTGGACTTCATCTGGAACTTTAAAACTGATGTAACTACTGTAGTTATTACTGTTTCTTTTTCTCTAATGTATGCGGGTATTTGTCAGTAATGTTTTCTAGAAATTGAATGTAAGTTTTACTTGAAAATATATCTTTCTTCCGGAACTGTCCTACTAGTGAGAATTTACCATGTGAACTACAGTTTTACTAGAACTCACAGTAAATCGGTGTAGGCTACAATCTCACCATTTTATTTTAAGTCATTCTTGTAGTCCCAGTTCCTGTTGGTACTCGGAGATGAAACGTCTTGGGGCAATTTATTTCACATCTAATCTTAGGCAGTGTAGAATAGTTCTAGAACAGTTTGCTGAAGTTCCTGTTCGTTTCAGACTTCCCTGTTGAAGTGACTGGAAACTAGATTTCATATTAACTTATTCTATTGAATTGCAGTGTAGCTTCTCTCTGCTCTACCAAAAACGTAATTTAAGTGCCTCTGTGTGGTGCATGTTTTAAAAAAGCACCAAGATTATAATGAAGGTTCTTTGCAGATCTTTTGTTTATGACCAAAGTGTACTATATTTTTACATGTAGCTTTAGACTATTGTTTGAGAAATCCACAATAAGCATTTAATGTGGCATTTGAGCCTTTATTCCCATCAGTGGGATTGACCATCCTTTATTTGAAAGCTTTAAGGTTTTCTTTTTTTTTTTTTTTTTTTAAGGGCCAGTACAACGCTGAAATCCCTGCACTTTATTTCTCTACATGTGGCCAAGATATGGTAGATTTTAACTGGAACATCTGTTGACCAGGGAGCTGTTTGTTACTTTTAGTTCGTCCAAATATATATATATTTTTTTTCTGCACAGTGTTTCCTGTTATCTTAATTTTATCCATGTAAGCTGCATTGTTGTAGATGTCTGGTCAAAATGTGCTACTTTTGTGGTGTATCAAAGGGAACCAGCAAACAATTGAATAACTGCTTTTGTCATTTGCTTTGAGACCCCCACCCTTTCTTTCCACTTTTTTTTTTTTTTCTTTTTCCCTCTCAGAACGATTTGTATGATATAATGTGGATCGGAAACATCAACTTGGGTCAAACATCTACCTCAATTAGATGCATTTCTTATTCTTGCTCTACTGACTTGAACAGCTATGTAAAATATATCTATTTTTTTTTTCTTCTGTCAAGTGCTCGGAGTAGGTGATGTTAATGGTTACAGACTTTCCAGAACCTGCTGATTTAAATAATTTTTTTTCCCTCCCCTTCTAGTAATGAATGAATGTATCACTGGACACTTTGCACAACTCTTTTGCTCAGACTAGAACAAGGTGCCCTCAGAAAAGACTCCTGTACATTTTCTTTTGTATGCATTGCCAAGTTGTGCCTTTTTTGTGATTTTGAAAAGGGAAAGAGAAAAAAAAGATTTTGTCAGATCTTGGTCAGAGGGGTCTTGTATTCTTCACATGCTGAGTCTGTTTTAGGTTTGTTTACAGTGGCGCCCTTTTTGTAAATGGTGTTTGTTTGTTTTTGTTTTTTTTCCTCCCTCTCTCCATCCTCTCTTGATATTTTGAAAAATAAAACAAAAAAAAACAATAAAAAAAACAAAAACGGGATCTTTCAAACCAGGTCTCTGACGTGTGTGTGAGTGAGAGAGTGAGAGGGGTTTATTTAAACTGGGAGTGTGTGTGAATGTGAGAGAACAGGTGATTCTTTTTATGCCTTGGGGTGATTATTTTTTTTTTATTATTATTTTTATCTAGCTTCCCAGAGCTCAGAACCATGCAACTGGTTAATTTACTCCTGAAACTATCGCCTGGATGTAAGGGAAATGAATATCAGTCGTTATAATCGTGGATGTACGAGCATCATCTCGTCCCGTTCGTGCTCATGTGTCAGAAGCTTTATTGAATATCCGACTCGACTCGACGGCTCTGACGGCTTTAGCTGCTGTTAGCTTCCGCCCCTGCTGGGAGAAACAACTGGGCTGATTTCACAACCGCCATCAGCCCCATAATGGCCGGAATGCCGGATAATATTCCTTTGCAGCCTGTACGGCACAAAAAACGACACGACAACAAGCATAAAATCGGGTAAGAGCAGCGTTCAATAGCGGCATCAGCTTTAAAAACGGGAGTTTGTTTGTTATGGATGCTGAGTTTTAGCCTGCTAGCTTAGCGGCTTGTTTGCTAGCAGGGCGGATAAAAAAATAATAATAAAAACGCTTGGATATGTTTATCATTTCAGCTTTATTTTATATTCGCGAAATGAGCCGCGTAATTATTTAATTCTTTTTTATTTATTCTTTTATTCTGTCAATTATTTGAGCTCGGAGATAACGAATATACCTATATCCTTGTTCCGGGTTTGTCAGGACGTGCAGGTGCATGTTGTTTTCACGACCTAATGTGAGAATCGGAGCAGATTTATTTTTAGATCTTAAAGCAAGATTAACATTTCGGTAAATGAATTGAGACTGGCTGAGTACGAAGCTGTACATTTGTATGGCTCCTAATAAACCATATTCGGTTCTTCTTATGTTTTGCAATCTTTTGTTCTAGCGCTCGCAGATTCGTAGCTAAGGGCTTAAATCACTGCTCTACATAATTTCACTATTTTCTCTTAATTATCATGGTATAAGTTAACTAATTATTATGCTCTAATATGGAACTGAGCTGTATATTGTCTCATTCTATCATCTTCAGTAAGACCTTGTAGTGGTTAGAGACTATATACTGGGAACACTGGGATTGAGGTGTGGACACACCCTGACTGGGACACCAGTCCATCACAGGGCATCATGCACACAATTTAGCATAAATAGATAAACCTAGGTAGGAGGAAACTAGAGAACCTGAAGGAAACCTAGACAGACATTAAAAAGACTGTATACAAAATGGCCAGACAGACAGACCGACATAAAACCCAAACTCAGGGTCGAACCAGAAGCCCTGGAGCTTTGCCCACTGTGTGAACTTCTTATCATATATAAATATAATAAGACTACATTTTCATCTGCCAATCATTCTTTTCCATAAGAGAAATTTCATTCAATGTCCCTAATATAAGCCCTGGAACCACTATGTCCCAGTTTAGGATGGAGAACTTGCATTGGGAAGTAATGAATGAATGAATGAATGAGAAGAAGCTGTTTTGTTTTTTTTTTTTAAGAAAATATGGCATTTTCTTTGCAGACAAAATAATTTCAGGTCCGAGCACAGCTCAACCGTGTGGCGACGCTAGGGATGAATCAGACTAATAAAATATATCTTACAAACAAATAGCTGTTTATGTTGTTTACATACTTTTTATTTAAAAAAAACTTGAGAGCTCTCAAAGTTCATTCATACGGGAGAGAAAGGGAATATTAGCTCGTGCCATATCTCTGGTCATGCACCACCATTTTCTATTTGCATTGGAAATTATTTGAAAGAATAATGCACTTCATAATGCAAAAAAGGAAGAATAATTTTTTTTATGCCAAATTCTCATCACCATCTTCATTTCCATGAAGGTTTTACTAAGTGGCCAGAACACTTAAGCTTATTATTTGCTTCTGCTCAATATTATATTCAGACACGTACAAAGCAAAGCTGCATATTTGGAAGGTCCTTTTTATTTAAATAAGAGCTGACACAGAACCCGGGGACAAACATGAGTGTCTTAAGGATGAAGTTTGTTTGAGAAGGGAGGTGGTTTGTAGATAAATGTTACACTATAACAATGGCTGAAGGACTTAGGTGTGGAATTCACAGTGTATGGTTGTGAATGAAAGGGTTTTGAAGTAAAACACGTGTGTTTTGTTATTAGAAAGCCCTCAGCTTAGTCCTCATTGAGTGCATTTTTAAATAATATCTTTCACCTAATTGATAGTCATTTTTTGTCAAGGCTGTTTATGGTTCTGAGTTTGCATTGTTCATAACATTCTTAATCGTATACCAGTCTTGTGCAGTCTCTCTGTTTTACACTAAACTAAAGTCTTGCTTTAGTGTTTCAGAGCTGTTTTAAAAGTGCGACCTTGGAGATTCAACATGGTCTAATCGAACACGGTCGGGAATTAAAACATAGTGAGAAACAGAGTTCGTGTTTTGACGCCGCAAACTGAAACGTTGCACCACATATTGTGTAACCCCAGCTATTATGTTGTTTAAAGGTTCTACATAGCATGCAGTCTCTAGTTAATTAATTATTTGGAGGGAGAATTCATGACATAATGGTAGCTAATGTTCATGTCGCAATGTCGGAATCATTCCAAAACATGTTATTAAATCATCTCACTGCTGAGGTTCCTGTAGCCACAATGGTGCCAGTTAACTTGTAGATTCGATGTATTAATTCATTTTTGTCGCATACTTAAATCATCTATACAGGAAATGAAAAAGTCTAATTGAAATGAAATAACCTACTGAGAACAGATGAAGCCACAGCACTTCTCTGAAAATGGAAATGTTATGTATTCTATTTATTCATGTTTTATTCATGTTGGCAAAACTTTTATGCTGAGAACACGACAAAAACTTTTCCAGCTATGTGCACTTCATAAAGGAACAAAGGAAGAGAATATTCAAACCTAATTCAAAACTCAAACTTATGTAAATTACTTTGCCATTTTAGTAGTCACTATATTTGTTGAAGATCTAGGGAGTGAGTCTGCAATAGAAATAAAATAGTATTTAGCGGCCATCATACGGGCACAGACGAAGGCGAATCATCGACTGTAAATGTCATTTTGTGGCGCGACGAATAAAATATGAAATAAAACAAAATGAAACAATAAAAAAAGAGGGCAATAAACGGAAGCATGTTTTTCAGGTGCTGCCCGTGGTCGAGGTGCTGTGGAGCAGGGGAGTTTCGCCCTCGGACAGTTTGGCTAGGCCACCCTGAGAAGAGGGAACAGCGTTACCCGAAGAACGTCATCAATAACCAAAAATATAATTTCTTCACCTTTCTTCCTGGGGTAAGACGCACTAAATGTTCCCCCAAGAGTCCAGCTTATGTTCTTTGTCTTTTGCAACAAATTACTACAGGCGAGTCACACAATATGTTTTCCATATTTTCCTCAACCCATCTAATTTTCAGTGATTTTCTTACCCAGGCTCTGATTTTTGTTTAAAGGAAATTTGCATGGCAAATCAACGTAGATTACCTATAGTTCTTCTGGATGTAAGAATAAATCTGTGACTGAATATTGTGCAGCCATTTAAATCTTATTCTAAGACTTTATGAGATTGAAATCTCCTGTGTAAACTTGAGCGAACTCTTTTAGCCGCCATTGAATAGAAAGGAAGAAAACATAAACAAAAGAATCTTTCATGTTTAATGTAATGTTTGATTTAAATGTCCAACGTCTTGGTTTTATTTATGTATTTATTTATTTATTGATTGCTGTATATGCACTTACTGGCCACTTTATTAGGAACACATGCACGCCAGCTCTTTAATGCAGTCTTACTGAATCTAGTCAGAAGGAACTTTTTGAATTTCCTGTTCCTGTACATGGCTGTCAGATGCGCAACCTGGATGTGGACTTCTACTGTAGCCCTTCCACCTCAAAATGTGGCATACGGTGCTTTCTAATATGCCTTAATGCTCACTAAAGCTGTAGAGAGCGGTTATATGAGTTACTGTAGTAGCCTTTCGGTCAGTTTGTTGTACCATTTGCACAAAGGTGGTCAAAAGTCACCAAGGTCACATTTTCCCTCCTTTCTGATCTTTGTCGTGAACGTCATCGGCACGATTTTAAGCGCTTCACTGCTGCGACGCGATTGTCTGATTGGATAATTCCATCAATGATCAGGTGTAAAGCTGTTCCTATTAAAGTGGCCAGCGAGTTCTATCAGCACCTCAGTTCATTAACATGATTATATTGTTTTCATAGGTTTTTTTATTATTATATTATATATTATATTATTTATATATACCTAATATATAATTTATACTTCGATTTATATCATTTTTTATTTATATCATATTTATATTATATTCAAATTATATTATATTATAATGAATATATTAGATTATTATATTATATTCAAATGTTTATTATATTAGATATTTTTTATGATTATCATATGTTTTACTAGTTGTTTGTTTGTATTCTAAAAAATATCTAAATAATGACCCATTATGTTTGCAGGTGCTGTTTAATCAGTTCAAATACTTCTTTAATCTGTACTTTCTGCTGCTGGCCTGCTCTCAGTTTGTGAACGAGCTCCGACTCGGGGCTCTCTATACGTACTGGGTTCCACTGGTGAGTCGAGGCCGTTTCTGCCTGTATTTATTCATTCATTCATTTATTTCTTTTTTTGTGTGAAATATAAATTCCTTTTAAAAAATCCTTTTAATACATATCTTTTTTTGTCTGTTTGGTACAGGGCTTTGTTTTGATCATCACCATAGTGAGAGAAGCAGTGGAAGAAATTCGATGTTATGTGCGGGACAAAGAGGTCAATTCACAGATTTACAGCAAGCTCTGTACAAGAGGTAAGCTTTTGTTTTCACTGGAACGCCATGCAGCTGGAGGAGAGCTAGCAGTATTTGTCAAAGAGAACAGTTTAGTTGTTGTGAACGGACATGTAGAAGCATGTGAGGGTGTGTGCAGACATTACACAGTGCATCCTAAACAGCTGTCTAGAAAACATCAGCATCATTATGTTATTGGTGTGATTTTTTTCATCTCGTATACAGACTGACTTTTACATGCTGTGAGCATACGTGATGTTTCTAATGAGAACGGTGTTGGATTACTGATGGGAAGGTTGTGAGTTCAAGTCCCATGACCCCCAAGCTGGCACAATTGCTCAGTTGTATAAAATCGCTCTGGTTAAATGTAAAATGATGTGGCAGATAAAATAAGGACAAAACAATCCTGTAAAGATTGTATTTTTCCCATCTTTTCTGTGACATTTAGTATAACAGCAGAAGAAACAGCGTTCTTTCTGGATGATTCTATCAGATCGGTATCACATATCAGGTGACGCTCAGTGATCTTTTGCTCAGTAATCTTATAAACCAACAGGAGTTTTATTAACAAAAGTCTAACTGGCTCATTAACACGCCTTTAACACGTTTAGAGAGATCTCAGTAGACGACGGATAGCAAACCCACGTTGCGTCCGTTTCACCGTTTCTGCTCATATGTAGGCCTGTAGCAGACAGTTCATACCAGAACAGCTCAGTTTAAAGCCTTTATCTTATTTCTCTGATTTTCCTCACTGACATTCCTGTCTGGGAGCTTTTGCAGACCCGGACTTTTCCGGAAAAATTCCTTTCCTGCTGTAGCAAACGAACCATCAACATAGGAATCATAATAAATATAACACAGAAGTGTTTGCTCAAGTAGACCTTCATACCATCACAGTGTTGTCGAACACTTGATTCTGATTAGTCTGAAGTTTTTATTCACTTTCTGTAATAATGTAATCGCATACTGAAATCGCTGACAAGGTTCATTTTTCAAAATCTGTCCTTTTAAGCTTTCCTACGCTAAGGAGGCTTCAGAACAGAGGAGTTTATGCCGACATGACAAACAAGTGAAAAATAATTTTTTTTAGAAAACAATTTAAGGACTTTCTATCACACCACACGGTTATTGACTATTTTCGAATTACAGAAAACCCCGTTGCGTTTCATTACATCATCATCTGCAGAATAGTTTTAAACACATACATAAATACAGAAACGCACAATGTCCTACTTCAATATAGTCCAGTTTGAAGTATGGCTGCAGACTTGTGTCATATGAAGTGGAAAAACCCTACCTCATTCAGGGTAGTGAGGAAGAAAAATAAAAAAATTGACTTCAATGTGCCCCATGTTCCTGTTTTTGAGGTGTACCCAAGTTCTGAGATCTGGCCCTTTTTTTTTTTTTTTTTTGGTAAATGTTTAAACAGAGCTTAATTTTTTTTTTAAACACATATTACTATAAAATTCAAATGACTTTACACACTTTTTCACTCCGATTTTACGCATCACGCTAGAATACAATGACCTTTTTGATCCCCTCAGTGCATATAACCTGTATATGTGTACATGCTAATGTTTTGCATATGCTCTGTATGAGGTCCCTACACAGGTTAGAGGTCTCTGACCTTTTCCAAACAATTTTCGCCATTAATTGGGAGTGGAACGAGAGCGCGTTTTGCCCACTACCAGAGCTCTTGTAAAGACTCATAAGAGGGTATTGTTGAGAAGTAAATGGAAACCTCGAGGTCTGGGAAACCTCAAGACAAACTCTTCAAGTGAAACTGAATATGGTCCCATGAATATCCATATGTTAATGTTTTTGTCACTTAAATAGCATCAAAAAATTGGCTAAAATATAAGTAAGACACGTCTATGGGAATATGGAAATCTCTGTCTAAGTGAATTAAGGAGTTTGTTCCCTTCGCTAATCCAACCCCCCCCCCCCCTTTTTTTTTCTTTTTTCCTACCAGGAACCATGAAGGTGAAAAGTAGTAGCATCCAAGTCGGAGATCTTATCATCGTTGAAAAGGTTGGTGTGTTAATCAGCCCTGTCTTTGTAAAGCTTTGAGATCTTGTGACTAAGGGCATCTTATCCTAATGAATGCCTGAGCTGTTATCCCTCCTTTCGAGATTTGTAACTTGACCCTTAAGCCAAACGTTATGGTTATTTATTTATTTTTTTTACATTTTTATTTGTAAAATGAAAATAATGATTCGTTCCAAAGTCTTCAAATATCAGTTTAAATATTTAATGCCAACACACTGTTATATCCTCGATCGATGTTCAGGTAAGTATATACCGTCTTCAGCGATAGCATAATTGTCTTTAATGAGTCCATTGAGAGATTAAATCATGTAGCCTGGGGCCAACGGTTACTTTATTAGTAATCCTTTGTAAGTCCTTTGTGGTATTTTGTGTCACCTTTTGTTAAGCAGTTGCCTTTTTTGTCGTGCGCTCCGCAACTCGGTGTAAGAAGATTTGGTTGCCAGGTATGTAAAGTATGAAGACATGGCAGAATTGTTCTTCCGGCGTCCTGAAGATATTCATGTTCAGTTAGCACAGTTTTCTGCAAAAGAGTTCAAGTCAAGTCAAGAAGCTTTTATTGTCATTTCATTTATATATAGCTGATGCAATACACAGTGAAATGAAACAACGTTCCCCCAGGATGATAGAGCTGCAAATAACAACACAGAACTAAGGACTTTTTAAAAAAAAAATAATTATAACTTTAAAATTACATTTATATTCATCTCTAATGAGCAAGTCTGAGGCAACAGTGGGGAGGAAAAAACTCCCTGAGACGATATGAGGAAGAAACAATTTCATAAGCGAACCTCATTCTCATCTGTGAGTCTGATTTAAAGTGAAAATTGTGTAATCAAGAGCTCCTGAGGAACTTCTAGGTCCATGTCATTTCTGAGTTCATTATAGATTCAACGCTAATTCTTTTCTCTAAATATTCAGCGATAGAGATCCGAGCTCAGAAGTGACCTCCATGATAGCACTTCAGAGATGGCTACAGCAGTCCCAAGACTATCGAAGACTAAGAGAACTTGTTTGAGAACAAATTTTTATTGATATTTAATGGGACAAGCAAATAGCACGTTTGAGCTATTAGTCATTTATTTACAGTTACCTTGTAGACAAAGTACGCTTAACAACAACAACAACAAAAAATTCAATTCAATTTAAATTTATTTGTGTAGCGCTTTTAACAACGGACATTGTCTGAAAGCAGCTTTACAGAACATAAAAATGTAATATTATACAAAGACTAATATTGTACAAAAGTTCCAGGCTAATATTAGACATATTTAAATGTGTTTGTATTTATCCCCAATGAACAAGCCTGAGGTGACTGAGGCGACTGTGACGAGAAAAAAAACTCCCTTAGATGGAAGAGGAAGAAACCTTGAGAGGAACCAGACTCAAAAGGGAACCTCGTCGGGGATATTATATTGTATATTATAAATATACAGTCTGACAATTGTGTACTGATGAGGAGGTTGTTGTCCTCAAACACCACATGTTGGTAACTTCTCTTTGACTACTTATTCATTCATTCATTCATCTTCTACCGCTTATCCGAACTACCTCGGGTCACGGGGAGCCTGTGCCTATCTCAGGCGTCATCGGGCATCAAGGCAGGATACACCCTGGACGGAGTGCCAACCCATCGCAAGGCACACACACACTCATTCACTCACGCAATCACACACTACGGACAATTTTCCAGAGATGCCAATCAACCTACCATGCATGTCTTTGGACCGGGGGAGGAAACCGGAGTACCCGGAGGAAACCCCCGAGGCACGGGGAGAACATGCAAACTCCACACACACAAGGCGGAGGCGGGAATCGAATCCCCAACCCTGGAGGTGTGAGGCGAACGTGCTAACCACTAAGCCACCGTGCCTCCTTGACTACTTATTGTCTTTGGGAAAACAGTCAGTGTTTTTATTTGAGATGCAAAACTGTCAGTCAGACACAAATCATATCTTTTACATGTGACGTGAGGAGAAGACACTAAATCTAATATCTGAACGACTTGTTGGATTTTTGTTGCAATCCAGTATAATTTAACGTGCCGCATTAGACATATATCTAATATATAAGATATATAAGTCTCATCTACAATGAATATATAGACTCTGTTACAGTACTTACTTCAAAAAACCCCTACACTGGTTCCACATGATGATTTGTATTGAGTGTGCGTATACAGAGCTCTGAATAAAACGAAAGTCCAAGCCTACCAAGCCTACGCCTGAGCTGAAACGGATTTGCAACTGTCCCATCAGCCCTATTCTAGACTACCGTGCAAGGGTTAATTTCCTTAAAATATATTACGGTTATCCCATCAGCGCAAACACACTCCTGAGATTTCACAGTGTGCCTGGTTTACATTAATACTACATTTGCCCGTCGCACTCACACTATATCATTCATTCTAGTCATTAAAAAACCTGTTTAAATGAAGTTTAGAATAAATTGAGTTTAGTCTATGCAGTGAAATCATGTTCAGTTGTTTTCTATGTAAACTGTACTTAATACTTATTTCTTAATAACGTCTTGAATCTGACTGAACACGTCTGACTTTTTTTCCCTTAGTGTAACAAACTAGCATGCGCTACATTTTAAGACTTTTTTAGCATAGTTAGTTTCCAAGCAGCTAATGAAATGGACAACTGAACAACACTCAGCTGGTGTCATGTCATGTCATGTCATGTCGTGTCGTGTGTTTTGGGACTTCTGCAGCTTTGATGGACTTTAAGTAACAGTCAAGGCAGTGAATAATTTCCCGTAGGACTCTCACACTGAACAGAGCCAGTGGATGTAATGAAAGATGAAATAGGACAGAGTTACTCGAACTAGTGTAAGAGATACTGTAGTAGGTTGTCATGTCTTTTTCTAACCATCTCTCGCCCATTCTTTCCCTCTCCACTCTAGAACCAACGTGTTCCCGCTGACATGATCTTCCTACGGACATCTGAAAGGAACGGTAAACATCCGTCACCTCATCCCAGTCTTTCTATCAGAAGTAGAGTTGAAATTAGGCATTTGAAACATGGACACGCAGACATTTTGCGTCCGAAACCTCTCTGTCTTGTGGGAGGTGATGCGTGATTGTGTCGCGCTATGGTTTTTGGATCTTGGTCTAAAAAAGCTTTTGCCTGCTCAGGTTGTTATGGCATGGAATAATCAAATGTCATCTTGACTGAGATTTCTTTTTGTCTTTCAAATGGCAAAGGCAGTTGGCGAGGAAAATCAAGACATGCAAAGCAACACAGAAAATCGAAGGAATACACAAAACAAACAAATGCAAAGGGCAGAAGGACAGAGTATCATCTGAATAAACAAATGACCAAGAGATTGAAATTTGTTGCGTGCTAGGCAGAGTGTTGTTATTTCTCAAAAGTTCAACTGCAAGGTCATCTGGGAAAACTGTCTGGGTTTGAAAAAGAAAAAAAAAAAGAAATTTTTAACATGTCTGAAGAGAAATAGCAATTTTTTTTCCCTAGTCAAATACAATCCTGAATAGTTTTGCAGAGAGTCATGAATGAAATCTGAAGGGTTTCTTTAAAGATGGGGGTGGAAGCATGCCTGCTTGATGTGTTGGTTTTACGGGAAGGGGTTACACTGTTATCTGCCCTGCAGATGTAGTCCATTAGGTCAATTATAAAGAGCCTAGGGTTCCACAGCCCCAGCAGGATGACACATCTTTTAAAATGGGGGCAGGGAGGTGAAAATCTTGCACATAAACCAAACACTAGTTTCAAATGGAGTTTTTAAAAAAAAAATTTTTTATAACATTTAATAACGTTTGGAGGAAAAAATGATCAGCGAGGCTGTATGATAATGGTGATGATGATATGGAGGAGGAGGAGGAGAAGGATGAGGTGTGTTATAAATATATATACTTATTGCATAAAATCTGTAAAATACACAAAGATTTCCATGGCTTTGCTAGGACAAATGTAGGACAAAAAATGTGCCACAGTGCCCTCTAGAGGCTAACAATGCAATTTAACAGTTTCAATGCAATCTACATGCTTCATGTAAGCCCAGAGAAGCACTAGAATTTAATCCCATGTACTGGACGAGTGATACACTTTTAATACTTCTGTAAGTCCATCTCTAATCCTTCTGTTCTTCTCAAGGCTCTTGCTTCCTGAGGACTGACCAGCTGGATGGAGAAACAGACTGGAAACTGCGCCTCCCGGTGGCCTGCACTCAAAGACTCCCGACCGCAGCAGTGAGTTTTGCACTACATTTTACAGACTTCTTGAATAAGCTTCAAAAGAGCTTGAATGTGAGAAGCAGCATTAAACCCATGCCACACGCTTGCTTCTAGGACCTACTACAGATCAGGTCGTTTGTGTATGCCGAGGAACCCAATATCGACATCCATAACTTCATCGGTACTTTTACCAGGGTGAGTGCTGACGTGCTCATGTGAGGCAGCGCTTTCTAAATGTTAAATCACATAAACTCACCAGAATGCTGTCACAATCGCTGCTTTCAGGAGGACGGAGACCCTCCAGTCAACGAGAGCCTGAGTATTGAGAATACGCTGTGGGCCAGCACTGTTGTTGCCTCAGGTAAGTGAAGCTTTTACAATGTTTCAGCGTATTTCAAGTGGGAACTTTTCCTTCATGTCTTAGAATTTAAACACATTACCACTGCTTCTCTGTCTGTAACTACAGGTACAGTGATAGGGGTTGTGATTTATACCGGAAAAGAACTTCGCAGTGTTATGAACACGTCCAATCCAAGAAATAAGGTACTGTTTACTCTAGTATTTTTTAGAATGAATAAAAATAAGCAATAACAACAGTAATAATAACAGTAATTAAAGTTGCAAGCATCATTTTCGGGGGCCAAGCACCCAGACTCTGTGAGCCACATGAATTTTGGTAAGAGGATTCATGAGTGATTTGCAGTTTGCTCATGATGTGTATGATTTGATTACGGACATTGGTAGAATTCTCTGATCTGTGATGTTGCGACATGATGGGGAAGTGGTGGCTCAAGTGGTTAAGGCTCTGGGTTGTTGACCGGAGGATCAGGGTTCAAGCCCCAGAACTGCCAAGCTGCCACTGTTGGGTCCTTGAGCAAGGCCCTTAACCCTCTCTGCTTCAGGGCTGATGTATCATGGCTGCCCCTGCACTCTGACCCCAAGTTGGGATATGCGGAGAAAGAATTTCACTGTATATGTGACAAATAAAGACTTCTGGTCTATTCAGTACTTTGGCCTATGGTTGTGATTGCTACTGCTCTGACTTGAAAATCTTTTTCGTCCTGAAATTTAAATACGTCTATGCTGTTTATGTATTTCATTTTTTTTATCAGTCTGTGCCTTTTTGTCCAAGTATCTGCACCAAACATACATCTGTCTTGTATCTGACAAAATGAGAAAGAAAATCTAATTTGACGGAAATTTGCATCAGAGTGAGGTTTTGGTCACACGGGTCAAAAGTTTTGACCATCGACATACTTTCAAATTAGACCCGATGGTGGCGCTAGAGTGTTTGCAGCACTTGGTCCAAATGTGGGCAGAATGTTTCCTAGTCTTTCCAATATCAGTGTGCTGAATTTCACATCTATGTTCCAGATGGTTGTATAGTCTACCACAGACACACTAGCAAAGAAAAAAAATAAAATACAAACAGTGCTTGGCCCCTAATAATAACGATAATAAAATTTATACAACAGTGATATTGAATTCTCTAATCTCAATTAGTCAGAAGTTTCAGATTCATCAGAACTTCAGTCAGAAGTTGAGGATCGTTATCATATAATCTGACACGGAAGTCATGTTATAACAAACGTCTGTTATAGATTCATTCATTCATTCATCTTCTACCGCTTATCCGAACTACCTCGGGTCACGGGGAGCCTGTGCCTATCTCAGGCATCATTGGGCATCAAGGCAGGATACACCCTGGACGGAGTGCCAACCCATCGCAGGGCACACACACACACACTCATTCACTCACGCAATCACTCACTAGGGACAATTTTCCAGAGATGCCAATCAACCTACCATGCATGTCTTTGGACCGGGGGAGGAAACCGGAGTACCCGGAGGAAACCCCCGAGGCACGGGGAGAACATGCAAACTCCACACACACAAGGTGGAGGCGGGAATCGAACCCCGACCCTGGAGGTGTGAGGCGAATGTGCTAACCACCAAGCCACCGTGCCCCCCTATAGATTCATATAATTTAAATAAAATATTTAGACGGAATAAATTCAGTTTATTAATTGTGATGTTGTAATGTAAAAGTGGCACTTTGGAAGTTATGCTTTTTATTTAAACACGTGTGAATATTATTCATTTGGTGCTGTAGATTGGGCTTTTTGACTTGGAGGTAAACTGCTTAACCAAGATTCTGTTCGGAGCCCTGGTGGTGGTTTCTCTGGTCATGGTGGCCCTGCAACACTTCGCTGGCCGCTGGTACCTTCAAATCTTCCGCTTCCTGTTGCTTTTTTCCAACATAGTTCCCATCAGGTAAGGCCTTATTTTCGAACTGGCACAGTTTCTCAGTATACACTAGCATGACTGACTAGCATGTGCAGTTCACCGTTAAATAACAAAGATACATAAATTAAACATGATATGAATATTTTAATATTGTATAGGCTAACACATTAAAGCAGACTCATGTTCGTCGCTTTTATGATAATGTTCTTGTACATCGTCATTGTACGTTAGCATTGTTTAGAAAATACTACAGCAAATTCCAGCACTAGCGTCTTCCATAAAAAATGTTCCACGGCATCTCCTTCTCAGTTTGCGTGTGAACCTGGACATGGGCAAGATGGTGTTCAGCTGGATGATCAAGAAAGATTCAAAAATCCCTGGAACTGTGGTTCGCGCCAGCACCATCCCAGAGCAGCTTGGACGAATCTCGTATCTCCTCACTGATAAGACAGGTGGGGAAAAAGATTTGGAGTTTGGATTTTCAGTTTTCTGTTGGCAGTTGATTGTAAAACCCGTAAGATGACGACTGCACACGCATACTCTGTTCGGAAACAGCTTGTTTAATGAGAGATCAGTCAATTGCCAGATTCTCAAATAACTCAATTAACTACTCGTTACATCTGTGGTGAGGAGAAAAGCAGCTAAAAACACACATCAATCCTTGAGGTGAATGCAATACAACAGCAGATCACAGCAGGTTCTACGTCTGTCAGCCAAGTACAGGAATCTGAGGCTACATTTAGTAAAGGCTTGTTGAGAGAGTGTTAACAGTTGAACCTGTGCACAGTGTAGACTTCTTACCTGACAGGAATGAAACCCAATGTGTTCTTCTGCTGGAACAGAAACTCTGTTTTACCAAAGGCTTCCATCTTTCCATCCACTCTCTACCCCGCTTATCCTAATGGGTCATGCGGAACCTGGAGCCTATCCCAGGAGACAAGGCAGGGTATATCCTGAACATCCTGTACATACAGAAATAAATAAATAGGAAAAACTCCTTGAGACAATATTAGCAAGAAACCTTAAGGGGAGCCAGACTCCATAGGGAACCAGAGAGTGTGATTTATAAATAATTTATTTTCTATATCTGTGTATCTATGGTCCACAAGTGAGACTGTGCTAAGTGGTACTATCTTCTGCAATCCCACACATCATTACGCTGTCCCCAGAACGTCCTCAGGAGCAGCCAGTGGGGTGTGGGGGTGTGTGTGTGTGTTCGCTAACAGTTCAGTTTTGGATGTTGAAAAGCCTGGTGTTAAGAAACATTCTTTCCGATAATTTTAAACTAAAAGACTGGCTAAAAGCAAAAAGATTCTAAAATCATTTGCATTAGTAGTGTAAGCATGTAGTATCAGAGTTTTGTCCTTAATTGTGTCAAATATGTTATCGTTAATGGCGAAGCTTAAAGCACCGTATAATATATTCAAGTCTTAAAGCAAGTAGAAAAAAAAAGCTGTTGGTTTTGAAGCTAGATTTATGCTTTATAATCCGGCGACTACTTAAGAGTGTCCCATTTACGTGACTGAAATCAGAGCAGTCACGGTGTGGTGTGAAAGCCGATAGCACTGAAGTGACTTATAAGGACAGTAGACGGTAGCTCAAGGTTAGTTCAGATCTCTTCGGTGGAGCTTAGGTGGCGCGCTCTCGGCAAAGACGTGTCACTTATTACAATTTAAAGCCGACTCGAACCTTTTAGGTCTCCCCCGTTAACTTCTCCCCTTCTGATTTATGACACAATGATAGATGCTTCCTAAGAAAAGGGAAAGAAAGAGCTGTGAAGTATTGAACGGAAGTGTGAGTCAAGCGCGGGTGTAACACTGTTAAGTAGAATGCGATCTACTGAGGTGTCAGGAAACACACCCTAAGCTTTCATGGCATTTTTAAGCCTAGATTTTATGTCCAGATTTTGTTAATTGAAGAGCATGGAATGGTGGGACTGGAGACTAGATCCGTTGTACATACTCTTTAACCTTTAATTTCCTCTTCCATGGAAAGTTAGTGACGCTTTCTGATAAAATGTGGAAGAATGCATTGTTTGCTCTCTGTCTCTCTCTCTCTCTCTCTCTCTCTCTCTCTCCTTCTCTGTGTGTGTGTCTCTCTCTCTCTCTCTCTCTTTAAAGAGCACACACCTTCTTCTTTTCCTTCTTCTCCTTTAACTTACAGAATATGATGCATATATATATATATATATATATATATATATATATATATATATATATATATATATATATATATATATATATATACATATATATATGATTTGTTGTGCTACCCATTGATAAATTTTACTATGGCAACCAGTAGACATCAAACAAGAGCTGGTGACCAGACCAGGAGTTTCAGTTTGGTAGTCTCATTTATTTATTTACTTATTTATTTATTTTACATATAGTACAAAATATGTATTTAAGACCTTCACAGTTTTCAGTGGAGAAAGCTCTTCAGCTTTAACCGTCATCTGTACATCAGTGTATTAAATTACTAGCTATGAACGTTGCAGCTATTTCAATTCATTGTTCTTAGTAGTTGAGTGTTTTGTCTTGGCAGGGACTCTCACACAGAACGAAATGGTGTTCAGGCGTCTTCACCTTGGCACCGTGGCGTATGGAATGGATTCCATGGACGAAGTGCAGAGTCATGTGTTCAGCGCTTACACTCAGGTAACTAAATGTACTCATTTGGAGAAAAAAAAATAAAGGTGAATAAATAATGTTTATATGTGCCTGAGTTCTAGTGATCCTTCTGAGCTCACATTCTTAATCTGCCCTCATAGAGAGTTGATTTATCTGTTGCAGTAAGTTCAAGTTGCCAGGAGCTTTCATAATGACAAAAAAGGGCTGTTAAGTGTATAGGAAAGCGAATCACATATGGCCAGTCCTTCAGCATGTGCCTCATAACCCCTTAAGGACATGCTTTGTCCCTTTGACATCTGAAGTCATTAGAGCAGGAAACAGGATTTGCTTGTTCCCTGCCTCTTAGTGGCTAATTTAATAACTCTGCCATTAACCCCTTAAATATACGGCCCAAAAATAGCCCGCAAAATGCTAAAGCTTATTGTTTCAACTTTCTGATACATCTGGGAGCTTTTATAACTCCTCTCTGTGGACTTAAGAAGGACATTTAACTGAGACACAGTTTTATCATTTTGTCAGTGGGGTAAGTAAAGAAGGTTAGAGCTCATTAATTTTAGTCAGTGAATAAGTTTAGTTTGGTTATCGAATTTGCCATTAAATATCTTTTTAATTATGAATTTATTACTATTATTTTGATGATGATGATGAGGATGATGATGATGATGATGCCAGTGTTTATTATCTTTTTGAATTGTTTGACCTGTTTTCTTTATTTAAATAACAGATCCAGGCCTGCATTCCTTTACATTACCATTCTAATAATAATGATACCCTTCTTCATTTTATTTATTAATTTATTTGTAGCCTCCACACGACCAGCTGGCGTCTAGAGCACCGGTCACAACTAAGGTGAGGAAGACAATCAGTAGTCGAGTGCACGAAGCGGTGAAGGCTATCGCCCTGGTGCACAACGTGACACCGGTGTACGAGGGGAACGGCGTGACCGAGCAGGCAGAGGCCGAGCAGCACTACGAAGACACGTGCAGGGTGTATCAAGCCTCCAGCCCTGACGAGGTAACAGTCATGACCACATTACAACTTGGTTAGAATGCTCAGCAATGCATACGTCTTAAAGTTTTAAAGTCTTAAAGTTTACAGCAATACAAAAGACAGGAATACTCTGATGGTTATTGGCCATTCTAGTGGAAATCTAGTGGAAGTTCATGGTGTATTCTGGGGTGCCATCAGCACTGCAACTATAACTATGACATTCATTGATATTTGCTGTTTTAATACTGTTGAGCACCGGAAAGAGCAAAAAGGCCACAAAACAAGTTTACTGCAATCCGGATGAAGCTTTGGAATCGTTCTTTTAAGGATTTTATACCAAAAGAAATGTACTAATAGATAAAAACAAAAATCTGACTAAGACTAAAAACTTTCTCATAAGACGGAGTAAATCTTTGCTGATTGGTTTAACATATGTGTCCTTTCGTGGTTATTGGGATAAAGTCAAGGTCAGTAGGGAAGTGTGGGTTGGTGGTGACGCATACTGGGCCTACACACACACACACACACACACACACACACACACACACACACACACATGCACACACTCTCATACTCACACACACTCTCACTACAAGCAAGACAGTTTGTGGTACCAGACTCTGACTAAACAAAGCCTACGTCTGCTTCTTGTTGCTGGGAAAGAAATTATGACTTTCAGATGTAGACCAAGCTTCTAAATATCAATATTGTTCAGTTTTATACTTATACATGATTTGACATATAGAGACTGGGTCTCCCTCAAGATTCACAGTGACGTGTAATTTACAAACATGTGCGTTTTGTGAGAGTGAGGAAATGGATATGGCTTATTTACCTATGCAGAGGTAACTGCATCAACCTAGGCCATGTTGTAAGCTTTTACTAAACAAAACATGACGTAGCCAGCGGTCAAACGAAAGCAGTAGGGTCAGGCCTCATTTGTTGACTGTGGTGAACGTGGTGGCTGTGGTCTAGCGGTGAAGCCTGCTTACTTTTAGCCTCTCTTTAGTCCATCTGGATGCTGTGAGATATGTCATTAGCAGCTAGTTGCAAAGGGCATAAGAAATAAGGTTTTTGATCTCGCTCTAACCTCTGGTCTGGAAGTTATTGGGCAATAACTTCTGCCTCCCAGAAATCCCCCTCCTCCCACCAGCCCCTTCAGCATTACACTAATGGATGTCATCTGGTTTGTCTTATCTTCACTGGTACACTGCAATGTGGCTGGCCATTCAGTACAAATCCACACCAACGATTGTGATGTTTATTTATACTGGGTGAGGAATGTTCTTAAGTACGTACTCGTTGGCGTTTTAAAACTTTTTAAATCTCAGCATAATGTAGGAGATTTCAATTTCCGTGGCTTTCCGTTTTGGGTTTTTACTGTATAGAAGACGTTCCATACCACCAGCAACTAAGCAAGATTTAGTCTAAATGCCATTTTTTCAGTCATTTTTCAATTCATTTTAATTCAGTATTTTTTTTTAAACCTCAAATATTTCTAAAGTAGACTAACCTTTTCTAACTAAAGTTCTAAAGTTTTCTAAATCCTAAAAATTTCTAAAGTAAAATCAGACTATATTCAGCTCTTCTTTCTTTTCTAAATTCACCCTTTTTAAACAAATATTTTTGGTTTGTAGATTAAATTAATTTCTTCCTTGACAAGACCTGTTTTTTGTACTAAACTTCTGAAACTAAACTACTTCTTCTGAACCAGATTCTGACTAAATACTGTTTTAAAATGTAGAGTCAATTTAGATTCAATTAATGCATTTTAATTTATATTTATATTTTTTTCTTTAAAGAATTTAGCTTTGCTAAGATAAATTGAGAATAAATAATCTCTTGATTATTTATTTTATGGATTTTATTTCTGGGTTTTAATATACAGTGATTTTGTGCCATTATTTATTCTAGATCTTTTTTTAA
This sequence comes from Tachysurus vachellii, assembly GCF_030014155.1. Classification (NCBI taxonomy): domain Eukaryota; kingdom Metazoa; phylum Chordata; class Actinopteri; order Siluriformes; family Bagridae; genus Tachysurus; species Tachysurus vachellii. Next base: position 15,994,144 of record NC_083478.1, on the reverse strand, counting down.
AAAAACAATTATTATTATTATTATTATTATTATTATTATTATTATTATTATTATTATTATTATTATTATTTAGTAAAATATTTTTTCTCTCTAATTTGACTGTAAGGCAAAACATAAAACATTATCCCCCAAGAATATCCCCTAAATCTATTCATTTTGCTAAATGATTACTAAGCATTTAAAATCTAGACCTAGATCGAACATCTCGATCCCTCAAAGTCTTTAGAGACAAATGCAATGACACACTAGTTATTTAAAAGTTGAATTTTAAATAAAATGAAAATTAAATGAATTAAATAAATAAAATTAAATTAATTTTGAACAAGGCCTCTCCTTGTCTTTCTCTCACACATGTGCTAGGTGTCACTGGTCCAGTGGACAGAAAGTGTTGGACTGACTCTGGTGGGAAGAGATCAGTCCTCTATGCAGCTGAGGACCCCTAGTGGTCAAATCCTCAATTTCACCATCCTGCAGATTTTCCCTTTCACCTACGAGAGCAAGCGCATGGGGATCATTGTGCGTGTAAGTATCTCCTAATACAGCCTGTCATTCCAAAGCAGTAGATAATACAACTTGCTAAGCAACCGCTATTGAATATTTTTCAGGATGCTCACTAACACAACAACCCGTCTGCCATGTTTCTTTTGGGAACTTCAGTAAGAAGGCAGACGCACAGAGTTATTTGTTTTGGCTAGGGGTGATCTGAGAAAGCAGTTCCCCTCCTCTGAACCTGATGACTAACTCTCTCCAGCTGAGAATGGCTCACTATTGTTGCTGCCTTGGACCAGAGCCTATATTAGTGTACTTAAGGAACCTAGAAATTAATGGGGGTTTCCTTTTGATATCTGTTCAAACACCTCCAAGGACTCTCTAGAACATGCAAAATAACTCTTTACTGCTGTGAAGTGGAAACAAGATTCATACATATGTATAATTTTTTATAGTGTATCATCATCATCATTATCATTGAGGTTTTAATATTATTGAATGCAGCCGAAAACTACACACTTAAGGCGACTATGTAAAAACAGATTTTACACAAAACCCAAATCTTTAAGTATAAAATATCCTTCATTCTTGTTTAAAATGTTGCTTTTAGAGTTATTGAGCAATAATGACGTCAAGTATTATAAGGGTAATAACCAGTTATTTAGTTGAACATCATAGACACTTTTTATCCCTCGTTCCAGGATGAGACTACTGGAGACATCACATTTTATATGAAAGGTGCTGATGTTGTGATGTCCGGAATAGTACAATACAACGACTGGCTGGAAGAGGAGGTATTGTCACTTTGTCTTGCTAATATATTATATTCAAGGCCAATTCATTTTGTTTTGTTGTTAAAAAAAGACATTAAGTCTATATAAAGAATAGGATTTTAACTTTCTTTTCTTTTAACTTTAGGATGCACTTTATGTGGCTAGGACAACTTAATTTAAGTCCTTAGGTCTGTGTTGTTTTATGTAGCAACATGGTCCTATAGAGACGTTGTTTCATTACATTGTGTACTACGTCAGCTATATATGTTTTTAAGGACAATAATAGCTTCTTGATTTGACTTGACATTTTGTATAAGACCACCCGAGGTGAGCAAATGTATTATAACACAATTAGTTTATTATTAGATTGGTTTTTAACAATAAATAGCTCTTGGTTTTAGCCTTTAGTTTCTGTGATAAAAGTTGTTTAAAAGATGAGTCGACACACGAATCAGTAAACTACGGAAGAAAAAACAAGCTATTTAGACTGAGACAAGAGTGAAATAAATCAGCGATATTACACAAGCATTGGGCATAGCCGATACAGCAAATTTGGAAAGAAAACACTGGTGTACTGGGTAACAGACACCTAACAGGTTGGCCAAGGAACATTAACAACAGCTGATGACAGAAACATTGTAAGAGCTGTGAGGAAAAACCCAAAAACAACAGTCAGTGACATCACCAACAGCCTCCTGAAGGCAGGGGTGAAGATATCACAATCCACTGTTGGAAGACTTTGAGAGCAGGAATATAGAGACCATACCACAAGATGCAAAGGACTCATCAGCAGTAAGAAACTGAAGCCCAGACTTTAATTCAGATAGAGGTCGAATCTGCTCACGATCCATAACACACAAGCTCATCTGTAAAACATGGTGGTGATAGTGTCCTGTGTCCTGTCTTGGTCTTGCATGGCTACGTCCGGAACAAGCACTAATCATTATTGATGATATAACACAGGAACATTTTATCTGACCGAGAAATTCATCCATATTGATCTGGAGTAACTTCATCATGCAGCAAGACAAAGATCCAAAACACACTGGGAATTCAACAAAGGATTTAATCAAGGGAAAAAAAGTAGAAGGTTTTCAACTGGCCAAGTCAATCCTCTTGACCATAACCCAGTAGAGCAGAATTTTTACCTCTTGATGAACTGTTATACATCTCTGACTCTGGAGACTCCTTTCTTCCATAAATGTTATACAAGAGACATTACAGAACCAAACGTCAACAGAATCTACCGCATGACGCTCTGTGAACAAGTTACTATAGAAATGCTATAGAAATGTCAGTGTTTGAGTTATAGACTGTCAGAGACTGTCTCATGTTTTTATTCATTTGTATCTTGCAGTGTGGGAACATGGCTCGTGAAGGGCTGCGAGTCCTCGTGGTGGCTAAGAAATCTCTGACAGAGGAGCAGTACCAGGATTTTGAGGTGAGATTTTAGTAAGTCGTCTACAGGCACAGAGAAAGATATATTAGTAGCTTATTAAAGACAACGTTCCATGCTGCAGTATATTATATTACAGATGGAATTCAGATTGAGCGTTGCACTACGGGAAACAAAGGGAGCACTCAGACTGTTGAAGCTTGATACGGTTGACTGACAGCAATTTGACTCTCAAATAACACACACCTCTGCTGACCTTAAATGTTTATTTCCAAGATAATCCATAAAGGAGCATTTGATAAACGCATCAGGGAGACATAGAGTTTGTAATATTCGAGCGAGTCACTCAAGCAGGAGTTATGGATGCAATAAATACAGCCACCTATGGAAAAGAGTGCTGATATCGGAGCGCTGAACCTGCTGCTCTGTCTGTCTCCATCTGTCTGTCTGTCTGTCTGTCTGTCTGTCTGTCTCTCTCTCTCTCTCTCTCTCTCTCTCTCTCTCTCTCTCTTTCACTTTTTTTTTTATTTTCCTAGCCAAAATATCCAGGTGCAGGTTTAACTTTAGATATCGTTGCAAGTTGCTGAGGAACCATACAACATTAACAACAGTTTCAAAACAAGAGACACGGCAACAAGTTTTCCATAGGGATTGCCCCAAAATGTCACAGTATTGGTTTGCTCAGCCTTCACACACACACACACACACACACACACACACACACACACACACACACACACACACACACACACACACACACACTCACTCACATACCCGCCCACCCACAGAAGACTTCCTAACCCCCTTTTCTAACTGCTAGAGTATATAATTGTGTGTGAGCTGGTGGGCGGCATGACTCAGTGTGTGACTCACCAAGTGAGAGTGTGTTCCTGTGTGACTCACGCACACATTGTGTTGTCTTTATCTCATTCACTGGTTAAGGGCTACGCCCTCCATGCTGCAATTTGGCATTTGGCAGCTATGTACAGTATTAGGCCAATGGACATTGCTTGATTTATAGGATCATTCGTGGGCTAAGATTAATAACATAGCCAACTTCAAAACAAACACTCTGATCCTGTCCATGTTGTGGAATTATTTATTTATAGCTATGGATTCTTGTCCATTTCTCACACTCTCACAGTCGAACGGCAGCAAATCACTAGCTTTTAAATAATCACTATTTGGCAATGTAAGGTGAAATTTTGCGTGTAAATGTGTGTCACTACATGTTGTGTATGTTTTGTACTTCTGTCAGTAAGTAATAGTAACATCCTGAATCTTGAATCATATGGAGTTTATGGCGCTGAACGTGCCCATGATTCCGTAAAAAAAGAAATGAAAAATAATCATAATAATTTGCAAAACACTGAAGAGGACACAGGAAGACTCGTGCATATTTTTTTGGGACCAAAACCTATTTAGCATAAATACAAACACAACTTTTCATCTAAAAGCCCTGCTGTTCTGTCAGATAGATGTCAGGACCTGTTTGTGCCCCATAGGCGCGCTACGTCCAGGCCAAGCTGAGCGTCCATGACCGCTCACTTAAGGTAGCCACGGTCCTCGAGAGTTTGGAGATGGAGATGGAGCTGCTGTGTCTGACTGGGGTGGAGGACCAGCTGCAGGCTGATGTGAGGCCAACGCTGGAGATCCTCCGCAATGCTGGCATTAAAGTAAGCCACTTCTGTTTATGCAGCATTTATGGGTTTCTTCCAATGCTCAGCCAAACTCTTATAGACCGATGCAGTCCAGACTTACTGGTACTTTTCAACTACTGAATACACCCCCTAATTTCCAACTTTGCTTGGTGATTAGCACCATGTTCTATGCATCAGGGAGAGTCTTTAACAATAAACACCATCACAACCCACCAATAATATACTTCTATTTCAACAGGCCATGTCGTAAACCATCATTTTTGTAAGCATGTAACATATTTTCCACGTTATTTGTAGTAGCAAGAAAAAAAGAAACCGAACACATCCCTTGCACCTTTAATGCACAGAGCTACTTGTTAGCTAATTAAAGGCAGTGAGATGTGAAAAGCCTGAGCACTAAATGAAAGCATGTGGGATTAATTACTCAAGCATTATGGGAGAGATGATCTTTAGTGAAGAAGCGGAAGTTGACGGAATATGGAAGTTTGAGGGACATTTGGTGGAAAATGAATGAGGAGAAAAATCTGCTCTCCACCGTGTAAACGGGATTTTATAGATACAGTGTGATTTTTTTTTTTGTTTGTTTGTTTGTATTTTTTATATTTTTGTATTTATTTTTCAAATCAATGTTTCTGTGGTTTTCCATCATAATTTAATTAAAGATTAAAAATTGAGATTCAAACAGCATCGTTTTTTTATGATCATTTTATTAGAGTAGATTAATTTTCCAAAGATACCTTGTTAATGTTGTAGCATTACACAGTGCTTGTACCTTTGGTGAATGTCTGTGCTCCAATTTCATTCATTATATGAACAAAGCATGATATTTCTCTTGCAAGGTTATCAGGTGTAACATCAGTGTAATCAGTGATTAATAATGTTGTAATGTTACTGTTTGGAAAGGTATGGATGCTGACAGGAGACAAACTGGAGACAGCCACTTGCACAGCCAAGAATGCCCACTTGGTGACCCGTAATCAGGACGTCCACGTCTTTAGGCCTGTAAGTGTTTTCTCATTTTGTTCACTATATAAAAACATACAATATTCCACATTATTTTTTTTATATAAAGTGCATAAAATGGTGCATTAAAAATACAGCACCGATTTTAAAGCAGGATAATCACCGAGTGCCTGATGACACCAGTAGGAATAGGACGTCCAGGTGAGTATAAGTGCCCTGCTCTTGAGGGCGAGAGGTATGGCATTGTCTGTCATTATCTGTCAGAACAACACTATACAATCTTCATACATACCAACTTTTAACATAGGTATTGGTACATGAGCAGCGTTTAAGAGCTGTACAGGTCTCTATAGAAGCACGTGGGATCCTTCACCTTCCATACATGGTAGTTGTTGTGTGTTAAGTGTTAGCTAGTGAAATCTAGAGCTAGCTAGTGATCTGTAGTTTATGTATGTATGGAGTTTGTGATCAAACGTACATTTTACGTTTTGTCACCTTCCCCATCAACGGCGAATAGAAGGGAAAAAGTTCAGAATCACTTTTCCTATATATTATATAAGGGTTAAAATGATTTGTTTACATACGGACAGGTTTACAATCTTTGGCAAAGTCGTCCAGTCCATGACCTGCGACCATCCCAATTTAGTTACACAGCTTTGATATTCCCTTAGGGGTGTCAAACAGAGGTCTGCACCTTTCCTTGTACCTGCATAAGTCTGTTTGTGTGTGTGTGTGTGTGTGTGTGTGTGTGTGTGTGTGTGTGTGTGTGTTCCCTATGGATGACTGCCAAAGCGGAGGGAGTCTGGGCCCTTAGGTTAAGGCAGCACTGTCGTTACCCGAAAACAAAGACAATGTCTGGCACAGCATTAAAAACAACCGCACCACCCCCCCGAGCGCTGGGGCGCCCGAGAGGCCTTGCATCTGGAGCAACTTCCTCTTTAGATACAAATGAAATCTGGATAAGAGTCTAAATGTGTTTTAAAGTTGACAGATGGATGGCCAAATTGTGTACACTCCTCTGATTAGAAAACATCCTTTCCTGCCCAAGAACTGCAGGATTTCTGGGCATGATTCTTTCTTAGATTTGTTGACAACGTGATTTCATTGTTAACTTTAATAAACAGCAGAAGAGAGTAATCGCTCCGTATTGCATTAACTTGAAAGCTTAACATCATGTTCATTATTTTGACCTTTCCTGGTTTTTTTTTGTTGTTTTTGTTTTTCTGGAGAGGCAAAAATATTAACTATTCCTCCTGTTATTATGTTTCCGTGCAGAACTTTATAAAATGAATTTGTCTCCTGAGGTGACATTTGTAATGGAACCAAACTTAGGCCTATCTGTTAAGTTCGATCTAACAAACCCAGAGCCTCATTTCCTTTATGAAACTCTATTCCACACGAGAGTGGCAGGCAAGCATGTCCGCGTGACAGTTAAGCGGTTGGCTTGGGTCATGGACCTTTTACGAGAGCTGACAGTTGAAGTCAGCAGCTGTATTCTTCTGCGTTTGATGTGGTTAAGCTCTCTAGTTTATTTGAGTGAGATTACTATCATTGTGTGCGTGCTTAAATGTATGTGTAACCCTAACCCAGCTGACACTGTACATTATTTTTTTTTTGTGTGTTTCCAGGTGACCACACGGGGCGAGGCCCACCTCGAGCTCAACGCTTTCAGGAGGAAGCACGACTGTGCTCTGGTAATATCAGGAGACTCTCTTGAGGTAAACCTCATGCATAGCCAGTCATAATGTGATACCACTTTTAAGTGTAGTAGGTTGAGCTCACAGAAAGCATTCAACATTTGGAACATCCTTTCATACCACAGCAATTTGCAATTTTTATTTGTTCTGCATTGAACCATGCACCGTTAGTTTGTACGTCATAGAACGTCCAGAGAGACAACTTAGTTCCTATTATCACTTACTTTAAAACAGCTATAAACAATCGTTCCCTCACCAGGCTTTTTTTCCCTATGTCTTGGAGTTGATAATACAAAAATGCGCAGTTTGCCAACTACCAATCTCAAAGATGTATCTGTACACCATAACAATTACATTTGACAGACGTCCTTATCCGAAGCAACATACAAAAGTGCTTTGAAGTCTCTGTCACTGGTTCAGGACAGAGACTTAGGATAGCATCAACCTAAAACTCTTCGTTTTTTAAATATATTCATGCAAACAAACCGGGAATATAAGCGCTAGTTTACGTGTTTCAGGAAAAGGTAGGTTAGGTCTTCACCTGTCTTTGTAGATAGCCGGATATTAAGACTCATCAACTTTTAGGACATCATGACCTCAGTGCCAGAACAGAAAAGAGTCATGATGTGTACCTACCTCTTACCCTGAGAGATGCTGGGACCAGTCGAGCAGCCAATCCTCCAGATAACTAGTTACCCTCATCTCCTGTTCAGTTTATTCCACACATACTATCATCTTTATCAATTTGTAAAATGAGACACAAAAGTGGTCATTGTAGGCAGATGTGTTCCTGAACATCTGCACCGGTATCAATGTAACTGAGCCACAGACAGAAGGTGACAAATCATTTATTAGCTTTAGACAAAATCCTTCCAGATTTTTAATAATAGGCCACAAATTAGATTTATATCATAGCTACCATGTCATGTAGCACCACTGTGTTTGGTGACAGATTACTAGCCAATTTTTTCAGTAAGGAAGTCATTAAATAGACTGTTTTCTGCAGGTATGCCTGAAGTATTATGAGTATGAGTTTATGGAGCTGGCGTGCCAGTGCCCAGCTGTGGTGTGCTGTCGCTGTGCTCCAACACAGAAAGCTCAGATCGTGAGGCTGCTGCAGGAGCGCACAGGCAAACTCACGTGTGCTGTGGGTGAGTACATTGTGCATCACTGTGACAGAGAGCATCCTTTCTTCAATGAGATGTGGCTCTGAATGATATTTTAATTTAGCAGACATTTTGTGTAGAGCGTATAAAAGTAAAATATGTTTAGCAAGACCACAATTCACTCTTGTAGGCTAAAGTCACAGCACGGATTATTTCTTGGCTACAAGATTCCTAGGAAATTATAGAGCATTTAAGATCACGGAAGACAAAGGACTGGCATAACGTACATACGCAACACAGTGGAGGGACCAAAGCTATGTCCAAATGTTAATGTTGTTTTCGGTTGTACTAAACAGAGTCACAGAGACCCTGCAGTCAATGTCAGGGGACATGGGGCACAAGGCAGGGGACTTCCTGGACAGGGAGTCAAACCACCACAGGGCACAGTTACACTACACACTAGAGGTTCAGGATTAAGGGCCTTGCTCAGGGGCCTAGGGTTTGAGCTCACGACCTTCCGAACAGTAGTCCAACACTTTAACCCCTGAGCTCCCTCTTTGCTTTAAGAGCTGGAGTGAATGCATTGACAGAAATTCAGATTATGTCGTTTTCACCTTTCTGACACCGGCTTGCAATAAACAATGCAGAATGTAACCCTCATACATTAAAATATATAGCATGCTAAATATTTAGTAAGCTAACGGGACAGATTTACACCATGTCTTAATGTGTTCGAAAAGGTCAAAGTTTGAGACATCTCTGTGTAAAATTAAAAATATATCTGAATATTTTGTTCACACAGATATTTTAGCACATGGTATCAGTTCTCGTCCTCTCTTAACACTGCATGCATGTATTATTTTAGTTTTTCAGTAAATAATAACAGTGAAATATGACAAAATTGTGTTGCACTGCTGTGTAAAAACTGCCCTACAATAATCTCAGAAGTACTGGTCACTCAGCCAACATTGCTATCTCTCTGTCTGTCTCTCAGGGGACGGAGGAAATGATGTCAGCATGATCCAGGAAGCTGACTGTGGCGTGGGAGTGGAAGGCAAAGTAAGAGCCACTTGGTCCCTGTGCGTCTGCAGTGTCAAACGCTTTGTCGCACACATCCGCTACCATCTCGCCATGTGTGCTTACCGCATCATTATCACATGCTCCACACACTCGCACATCTGGATAAAGATTTTCCACTCTTCATACCTAATTTGTGGAAGTAGTGTGCGAGTAAAAGCCACAAAACAGTGCGAATGGTTTTTGACCTACATCTGGCTATATTTGTCCGTCACTGTCTATGATTTGTCTGTCGGCGAGGACACAGACGGGATGGGATCATTGAAACATCGCTCTGCTTGTAGGTGTTGGAGAGTTTCAGTGTGCTTTTTTTGTTTTTTTTACGATATTGAGTCTACAGTGACTTCAAACACTGCAAAGTCAGAATTGTCCCAAGCCAAATTTTGTGGTGGGCCAAACGCTCTTTCCAAACGCCGAAAATGAGACATTATGAGCTGGTTAACTGATATTGACTCACCCGTGACTAACATAGCACAACCCAGATTAAATTGGCGTGGTTTATGTGGGATTGTAATTTTTCCCTGAAATGTCTATAGCTCTCTGGGCTTCATGGTTTCATTTCATTCACACTGCAGATAAATCTACTAGCATTTCTACATATGTATAAAGTATGTTTTCTTTTATTCTTCGTAGAGAGGGAAAGCAAACTAAAAATGTTGTGTGTTTGTTTTGTCAGGAGGGAAAGCAGGCTTCACTCGCTGCTGATTTTTCAGTGACTCAGTTCAAACATCTGGGCAGACTGCTCATGGTGCATGGACGAAACAGCTACAAGAGATCGGCTGCCCTCAGTCAGTTTGTCATTCACAGGAGCCTCTGTATCAGTACCATGCAGGTACTGTGTGTGTGTGTGTGTGTGTGTGTGTGTGTAAAGCAGAGAAAAGTAAACCACTCCCTATATTCACAAACAGGTCTATGTTTCCAAAAAAACTGCTTTTACTTTCCAGGTTAAAACTATTCTTCAACCCCAAAATAATCTGTCACACACCCAAGCATTGGCACAGACCGCACTATGACTCATGTTAATGAGGATCTTTATTAATGAGTCAAAAATCTTCAACAGTAGTTTGTTGAACAAACGTTGCAACACAGTAAACAAATTGAGTGAGGTTACTCTTCTGAGTCATGCAGTTAAATGCAAAAAGGCTCACTCTTGTACTCTGTTCTTAAAAATAGAGATGGATGTTACAGATACCTTTCCATGTCTCTGCTGGGAACATTGCACCTTATTCATCCTTTGACCTTGATGATAATCCTGTAGTTCCTTGAGTTCTTCTTGCTAGGCAGTTTTCCTGTGTGCTGGTTTTCTTGCTAAGTACGAAATAGCAAACATATCCACGCTACGTCACACTTAGTTTTTCAGATTCCCCCTTTCTTGACCCAGAGGTTTGGTGGTCCTCCACTTACTGTAGTCACTGAACTATGGTTACATACATAACTTCCTTACATTCTTGATTGCCAGAACAGTTTCACAAGAGGTCACAAGGATTCGTTGTGGAATAGCCCAGTCACTGGCATGGACAAGCTTCAGTATTGTTACTATACAATGAATTTGGCATCTGATCATAAAAAATTCAACTTGCCGCAAATTTGCAGCTGCTGCTGTCACCAAGCCAAGCTTTCTGACTTTGTTCTGATGGTCAGAATGCTGAGATGGTGGGCCCCCAGCTCTTAGGTTTAGTCTATGAAACATACAGTAGGTCTGTCTTTGTATGTGAGGCAGATGTGCTAAGATCATAGCAAAGTGATCCTAACATAGTGAGCAGCTCCTCTAACTTGCTACCAGCTCCTTTATTCTGTGTACTAATACGGTAAAATGTCATCTCCGAGATGTGCATGTTAGTGCATTTAACACTACAAAATTAAGCTAATTAGCGAGAAACCAAGGATACATGAGCTTTACTATATGGGCAAATGTTTGTGGACACCTGACCATCCTACACGACATCACATTCCAGAGTTAGCCACCCTTACTGTTAAAATAACCTCCCATTTTCTGGGAAGGATTGGCACTAGTTTTTGGAAAGTGGCTGTGTGGATTTGTGCCTCATTCAGCCACACGAGCATTAGTGAGGTCACTCTAAATAAGAATGTCAGCCAAAATGTCTAACTAAATGAATGACTTTACTTTTTTCCTCTTTTTTTTGAGTATATACATGTTAATATAGTTAATGTGCAGTGGATAACAGGTTTGGAATAGATGTATAAACCAAAAACGCTTTGATGAAGTACGTCAGCTATAACGCACAGTAGTAAATATCTGCTTGAATCTTCCCTAGGCCGTCTTCTCCTCCGTTTTCTACTTCGCATCAGTTCCTCTCTACCAAGGCTTTCTCATCATCGGGTGAGTGGCATAATCACACAGCTGTGGTGACTCATCGCACTCAGTGAAATCTCACTGGCATTTCAATTATGCATTGCATACTGCTGTGACATTTGATTTGAGCTGCAGTATTGTTACGGTGAAAAAAAGTTCACACAGTGCTGACTGCATGGAAGCTGCCGAACACCAATAGTTCCTTTGTAATGCTAGAAATTATGAGCTGAGATATTCATTTCATAGTTTGGGGCAAAGTTTTGTGTACTGTGTATCAGCGTTTCTAAGGCAGTGTGTGGTTTGAAAAAAAAAAATTGACCCATAGTCGTATTGCTGTGAGTCAAGGCTAAGAAACCATCCGCTGTTTTCAGTTGTTGCCAGGATTTGTCAGAGTGAGGATAAAAGGAGTTACAAAGCTTTAAAAACAATTTAATGAAAGAATATCTTGTCCATAGTCTCTATGATGTAAGAATAACTTGCTAATAACAGAAATAGTGGCTAAACAGCTACCGTTGCTTTCACCCTTCTGCACTGCTCATTGCAGATTTCCAAGCAGTTGTAATTGAATTGTAAGATACAAATCAATGTGTCCCACTAGGAATAGAAATGATCACCCTGATTATGGCAGTTAGGAACATCAAGCATCGTGGAACACACTTTTTCACATTGGTTGATTTACTGGGATATGTCAGATTTGCACATGAGGATCCTGACAATTTTGCCCGTTCTTCAAAGCAAGTCAAAGGACAAAGCTCTAGAAAAGTATCACTAAAAGTTGGTCAAACAAAATATCCCAAACACGATCAGCTCTAAGCTCAACTAAATCTATTATTAAAACAAGAAGTTTATAAATAATTAGAGAAGAACCCAAAAATCCACGGTTAACTCTGAAGGAGCTGGAAAGATCTATAGGACAGCCATACATAGGGAGCTCCTCAAAGATGGGATTTATGCAATAATGTTGAGAAGAAAGACAATCTGATACTTCTAATATGTTCAGAATGTTCTCTGATCAGATCAGACCAACTTTTTGTCTTTTGCACAAAGCACAGTATTTGGCAGAAACCCAGCATTGCTTCATCACACTCGTATCGTCCCTTAAGTGAAGCATGGTGGTGTTAGCATCATGTCTTGGGGTTGCTTTTTTCATCAGCAGTTACGGGGAAACTGCTCAGAATTTCTTCCGTCCTAGAAGACAGCTTGTCCCCGTCTGCAAGAGAGTTGATATTGGGGCAGAATGTTCATCTTTCAATTCAAATATAAGCATACTTCTGTAGCTGCACTGGCATGGTTCAAAATCCATGAACCTGAATATGTGTATGCAGACCTCTATCTGATTAAGAATCTGTCGTAAGATTTGAAAATTGCTGTCTGTACAGTCTCTGTACGATATGTCAGCGCTTGAGCAACTTTTCCAAGAAGAAAGGCCAAAAATATTTGGATCCAGATGTGCGAAAACAGCTGTAACTGCAGCCAAAGGGAATTCTACCAAATATTGACCCATCTGCTATACAGTGCCAATACTTATGCTGAGCATTGTTTAGCAGTTGTTGTTTTTCGAATGAAAGACATGGCTGCTAATTCTTAACACATGTTTATTCCACATTCTGTAGCTACTCGACGATCTACACCATGTTTCCTGTTTTCTCCCTGGTTTTGGATAAAGATGTGAAATCTGAGGTGGCTATGCTTTATCCTGAACTCTACAAGGATCTACTAAAGGTATCTGACAATCTTCGTTCATGTCAAATTACAAAAGGAAAGCTTTTATCACGACTCGGCTTACCCTTCTTATTCTTTCAGGGTCGACCTCTTTCCTACAAAACTTTCCTCATATGGGTTTTGATAAGTATCTACCAAGGTAAGCTGATTTGGTATTTATTTTATTACACTGTGAAATGTTTTACATGGACAAGGCACTGGGTGTTCTAAATTGAGTGAACTATGTATTTTTACCTCTAAATGAAGCATGACTTTGCAACGGCAGCCCAGCGGCTTGCTAAGAAAACAGAGAGACTCTAAGTCGAGACAATACGACAGTACTGTGGATCTCATACAGCGAATGTTGTTTTACTCAAACAAAACTCACCCACATGGTTCCCCTGGTTAGCTTAAATACTGTATTTGTCTGATGTTTATGTTAAATAACCTAAGGTGGTTTTCCACTTTTGCCTTTTGTGTCCTTTAAAGGCGTGTTACATGGCAAATCAAGTGCTACACCCAAACCTCACCTACCCACATTAATGTTTCCTTTAATTGTTCGGTGTCTGTTTTTTTTTTTTTCTTTCTTTCTTTTCTTTAAGCTTAAATCAACAAGCAAATCCTTGTTTGTTTTCACATTCAGGTTTCAATTTTAAGGCATTCCCCCAAAAATATGGAAAATGGATCTCTTCCTGATTCTGAAAGACAGTAAAGCGCCGAGTCTCTAACATGCAGTCTTCTTTTTTTGTAAAATACAATATATGGCCAAATGTTTATGGACACCTGTCTTTCACACTTATAATCATGTCAGGCTTCCTTTAGTTCCAGTGAAGCAAACTTGTAACACTACCATGTTCACTTCCTATACGTTCAGTTCAGTTCAGTTCAATTTATTTATATAGCGCTTTTAACAATTTCCCATTGTCTCAAAGCAGCTTTACAGAACTATACATTTGTGCTGCTTCCTTATATTCCTTATATTGTAACTAGTTTGCTTAGACAACCTAATGCTTTTACACTGTAAATCATTGAATTGGAGAAATTTTAGTATAAACTTGATCACTATGATTTTACCTATGCCTATACATTTCATGACTGTAACACATTTATTAGTAATGGACAGTTTGTTAGCACCCCTTTGACCCTTTCCATTCACGTACAGTAACAGTGTTTCCATTGGAGTGATGGATAGGTGTAGAGGACTGTAACATAATGCTGATTAGCAAGAGATCAGATCAATGTACCTGAAAAATAGGCCGATGGGTATTCTGTAGGTATTATTTAAGTGTACCTAATAAACTGGCAACTGTGTATATGTTAACAGCGTGATTTGATTATGTGACGCACTTGCCGTACAACTCCCAGTTTTTTTATTGTCAAAGCTGAGCTTTTATAGCAATGATTCCCAGTTAGATATAATAGTGTTTTTTACTTGTGTTTGTGTAGGCCTTGTTAGAAATGAGTTTTGTTTGGTCTCTTGTGATTTGCAGGCAGCATCATCATGTACGGCGCCCTGCTGCTCTTTGAGTCAGAGTTTGTGCACATCGTGGCAATTTCATTCACCTCTCTGATCTTGACCGAGCTGCTCATGGTGGCACTGACAGTGCAGACGTGGCACTGGCTCATGATTGTGGCCGAGCTCCTGAGTCTGGCTTGCTACATCGCTTCACTCGTCTTCTTACACGAATTCATCGGTAAGAGCGCAAAAAAGATGCCTTCAACTTTCTACAAAAACATACTGTCAGCAATTTTATCATTATACTACTATCACATTATTAACCTTTACTAATTTTAGTTATTTATTAGTGTTACTTTAGGAATCCTTTAAAAAACATTACATGTAACAACCTACTCATGTTTATGTTTTTTAATTTTGTATACCAGTTTCTGAAATTTCAGTCATGCTACATGTCAGGGTACCGGTCAAGGTTATAAACAAACTGTGTATCCTCTTGCAAAGCATCCTCTTACTCTTAAACTGTTCTGACGTCAAAAGTTTTAAACCAGGTGAAGGAATGCGGCCACATTCCTCCTCCATTTCCCTTCTACCCCAGCCAAGAGTTCACGGCTTTCCCCTAACACTTCTGCTGTTTTCCTAAATTAATGCTTGCTACTATTCCAGACTGCCCACGCAGACTGTGACCAGTGCAGTGGACACTATATAGGAAAGGAAATACCACTCGCCTCTGCTCGTTTCCTGCTAGATCACTATTGTGCCCAAGGTCTGTGTGTTTATCACACGGCCTGCGTAAGGGGGTTAAATGCCCGAAAGTACCAGTTTTCTCTCCAAGAAATTGTTTTCTTTTTGATTTGGATCATACATTTCTACTTCACATGTACAGGCTTTCATTTGAAATTCTCAAGTACACACTTCAAGTATTCTCCGATAACTTTCTGTATTCATGTTACATTTTTTAATCTAGCTCACACAACCCCAGTACTGCCCCAGACCACCCCCAAAACTTCATGGTAGGGGTGTTGTGTTTCATATCGTAGGCCTTGTTGACTGCTCTCCAAACATAACGGTTTATGGTGGTGACCATAAAGTTCAATTTTTGTCTCATCACTCCAAATTACTTCAAGACGTTTTGTGGTTTCTGTTGATGCTCGTTGGCACAATAGAAGCAGGATATTTTTGTGGTATGGGCACAAAAATGCTTTTTCTTTTCACTTCCAAGTGTTTAAGCATCTCTTTATTGTACAAAACTTTATTGTACTTTTTCACAAAATACCATGTTTGTGTTAAGTTGCTTGTGGGCATTTTGTCACAGCTAAGACATTTTTTGTCTACCTGATCCACAAAATACTTTTTTTTCTTCACTACTTTTCAGTTCAATGCTTTCTGCAACAGTTCTGTAATAGGCCCAAGAGCAGTACAATAGCAGGTAGACAGTAAAAGAGACAATAATTTGTTTTTCAGTATTGAAAAACGTCAGTATTGTAGTCAGTCAGTGTTTGCATACCTGTTTTAAACTCTTTCACACTTCACACTGCTAATGTAGTGTTATCTGTGCTTTCAGAGGAGGTCAGTAGAGAATGTTTGGAGTTTACTGAAAGTTTCGATTTTAAGGCGAAACCTGTCATTTTTTGAGAGGTTAAGGTGGTGCAGTATTACCAAAACCATGGGAGAAAATTGCTAATTTAAAATTGCACCTTGCTAATTCTTTAAATAAGTCACAGAGTATTATAATATTCTTTTTATATATAAATGTGCGGTGTAATGTAGGCTTATTCGACAGGAATTTAAAATGCTAAATACAAGAATAGAAACAAAGCCTTGACGGAATTGCAGACTGCAGACGAGTCTTCCAGAGAGCTTAGTAGCTTATTTGTCATATTCAGTATATGGTATGACGGACATATCATATCGTGATACTTGAAGGCATTTCTTCAGTCTACAGTATGATGATATGTAGGTTTGGAAACAACCTGCCAACAAACCATTAAACTAAATCCTACACTATTGAAAACTAAAAAAAAGTCAGTTTTTCAGTCTGTTTGTATAAGTCATTGCTGTCTTATGTGCTAAAAATACGAGTTGTGTACGAATATCACTGTAACTATAACACTATAATTTGATTATATGATTGTATAATTAAGAATTTTATTTATATATATATATATATATATATATATATATATATATATATATAGCTAAAACGAAACATATTTAATTTGTTTACTTAACAACAACAAACAAAATTTGATGTTTGTGTATGAGAATGCGAAATGTTTGCTTGGAAACAAGACCGACAGGGATACAGTAGATAGGGATGCCACTTTTAATTCCGTTGATGTACATAAACTACACAGGCAAGTGTTCGAACAATGCTACTCTGGCTGCTGCTGCTGTTATTGCAAACCCACCCAAACATCATGAGTCTAATTTCATCTTGGTCATTTAATGGTCTTAGAATATCCCAAATGGAAGGCTACTGTGATTGATCAGTAAACATGCTGGGATAATCTTGATTAGTAATCCCCCCCCAAAAAAAACAAAAAACAAAAAAAAAAAAACGGTCTCATTATTGCTTCAGTGGATAATCTCAGCTCTGTGGTGTAGATTTGTACCTAAGAACTGTTGTTGTAATCAATCGTTACTGTCTTTAATTCTCCGCTTCCTGTCATCCACCCACAGATGTCTATTTTATCACCACGCTGTCGTTCGTTTGGAAGGTGACCGTCATCACGCTGGTCAGCTGCTTGCCTCTGTACATCCTGAAATACCTGCGCAGACGCTTCTCACCTCCCAGCTACTCCAAGCTGACCTCCTAGAGACGATCAAGAAATGTAAACAGAAAGACGCATTTCCTGGGTGTGTTTTTTTTATTTATTTTTTTTTAATTATTATACATTTTTTGGTCATGTGGGTGACTGAAGCAATTTGCACAGGCTTTTGTTTTTCTATTAAAAGCAGCGAGAATGTCAAAGGGCCATTCTGGAAGGTGTGTCTCAAATATAATGCATGAATCTTCTCATTTGTGCCATTTGCAGTCACACCACAGCTATGAAGCTGAGCCGGGCTCCTAAAGGGCCTTCAGAGCTGAATCATGAGGGTACTTTCATGCTTGATTGCTCGAGTGAGTCACTCACTAGTGAGGGCTAAACATGCGGGTTACTGTAGCTACGGTGCGCACCGGAGCTTTTGAGAATCCTGAGAGAAATTAATTTCGACTTCATTTATTTTACAAAGAAGGTATAGGGAAAAGAGAGGAAATTAATTTAATTAAAAATTAATTAATTAATTTTGGTTCAAGGGGGGCACGGTGGCTTAGTGGTTAGCACGTTCGCCTCACACCACCAGGGTTGGGGGTTCGATTCCCACCTCCACCTTGTGTGTGTGGAGTTTGCATGTTCTCCCCATGCCTCGGGGGTTTCCTCCGGGTACTCCGGTTTCCTCCCCCGGTCCAAAGACATGCATGGTAGGTTGATTGGCATCTCTGGCAAATTGTCCGTAGTGTGTGAGTGAATGAGTGTGTGTGTGTGCCCTGCGATGGGTTGGCACTCCATCCAGGGTGTATCCTGCCTTGATGCCCGATGACGCCTGAGATAGGCACAGGCTCCCCGTGACCCGAGGTCATTCGGATAAGCGGTAGAAGATGAATGAATGAATGAATGAATGAATTTTGGTTCAGACTTGATCATTTGAAAGGTATTGCTGTGGAAAGTATTCTAGAAATTAAATATATTGAATATAAAGTGATTGTAAGTGTGTGTGCGCGCCCCTGTAGTGTAGTCGATCTGTTTAGATTAGCATGTCGTCTCAGACGGTGGTGTTGGTTGGACGTAAGGTCACTGAATACCATTGTGTTGTGTCTAAAGACCATGATGAGTATAACACACCACAAACAAACTGCTATTTCAGCTCCCGTTTCTGCTCCCTCTAACCTTGTCCACTCTTGCGGTGACCTCTGGTTTCCCTCTGTCTCTGTGCATGAATGAGTAGATTTCAGACAGAGCACTAACCACTTTTCCTTTTTCTACTACACTTAGTCTACGTCTCTCACAGCTCCAAAACTCTTTGTGCATTGTCTACATTTCACATCAGGATTGTACATAAGCTAAACGATCTAATGTATGCACTTAATATTGATTAACTGTGTTTCAGCGTGTGGATTCGTTCAAACGTCTTTTTTTTTTTTTTGGTAAGGTAACAAAGGTGACACTCTGACCATGTGCCATATTGACCACTTTTCTTGCAGTCAGGGGTGACAACATTTATGGTTTTGCTATTGCATTTACGATTTTGGAGCTCTTTTATGGAGACATGTGAACACTAGACTTTTGTGTTATTTTAGCTAAAGCAACAATCCAAGCAAGATTAACGTTCACCGAAGGGGAAAGGACGAGGGACGTACGTGCGTACAGCTAGCATCCGATTCTGTTTCATGTCGACTTCATGCAGTGTTAGTCTTAAACTTGTAACTCTGACCTCCGACTTGGGAAGTCGTGCTCATCCCCGAGTTCAAAATGGCCACTAACAACATTTAACACTAAAGTATCAGTTTTTCATTTTTCTAGGGTTATGTGGTATAAACTGGTATTTTCGTGAGATCAGTCAGAGTTAAATAACAGAGTCTGTACAGTTTGCTTGTTTTTGAAGGAAACAATACACAGTTAGTTTGTAGTTTTTCCCCCCATTTGTGGCTTGAACTCAGAGCTCAAAAAAGACGTCAACCCACTTTTGAGTTTATAAGTATATTCACAAGCCACGGTTTTGTGAACCAGTATAAAACAAGAAGGTGTTGATGGTTTATGTTTGTTCTCCTTTAAAAGACCTTGTAAAAAAATACAGGATTTTTCTCTCTGATGCTTGTTGTTAGCAGTGTTGGTACTTCTGCATGCAAAAAGATTTCTTTGTTTTATAAGGACTCCAATTTGTCCTCCTGGGTGCAATAAATTACATTCAAGAAGGGAATAGCTTAATAATAAATTAAGGGATATTTAAACATAACAAATCCATATCACACGTATTACAGTAAATAATCACTGATTAATTATAATGATCATTCAAACAGGTAACATATCAAGAACAAATTGTCTTTGCTTTGATTTGTGTTCACAGGCATTGTACTACTGCTGACTTTGCAGTTGGACCTAGACTAGTGTACAATGCCATGTACTTCATGTGATTTCTGTTCTGTTCTTGTTATTCGTTTTGTAAATGTCCAAACTACTTTTTATTAGTTGATGACTTGTGAATTGCTGTATTGTAAATAACAAACAAAAAAAAAAGCATTTTATTTATTAACATTTCTAATTTGCGTTGGAATTTGCACACTGATAAATAATTGCCGAACAAAAAAGGGACAAAATAACCGAGTGTCCGTGGCGTCTAAATAAAGTAGGAGTTTTCTTATCATGGATGTTGGAGTTGAGTGTGATTTCAGTTCTTCTGTTCGGGGAGTTTTTTATTTTTATATATATATCATTTTATTTCATGTATGAATATAGATTCAAATACTAATTTTATGTCACATACACTATCATACACAGAGCGATATGTAGTGACATTTTTTTTATGTCTGTCCTTGTTAGAAGTCAAGATTTAAAAAGGTGTTTAAAATAAAATATGATAATATACAAAAATAGAATAATAAGGAAATACATACTGAATCACATACTGAGTATTCAATACCTGGGATTAGTGTGGATGTGTGAGTGTTCACCAGGAGAGGGAGTCTCAGAAGCAGTCAGTTTATTGACGCTTGATTATGTAACGTAAAACGTCAAATAAGGAATAAATTGTAATTCTATGAAATCTGTGCGCAATTCACTTTAGCATGTCTGCAAATAGTTTATTTATTACTTTCCTTAATACACTCCAATAATGGAAAGGTTTCTTTGGGCGCTTGGCATTGAGCTAAATTTTAATCAGATCCATAGCATCTGTACTGTAACGCCATCTCCAAATTTACAGCTAGGCCCCGTAATTGTTCCAATCCTCTTACAACGTGGAAAAGTACTGAGTGCCGTATCACACTGATGTGTGACTCCACATGAATAAACTGTAACACATTATAGAATAGAATGTGATGTTTTTAGCTGGACAGATCAATGAATACATTTTTGTGCATTGTATAGTTTTTATAACTGATATAGAAGCATCTATACCGTCTGGTGTAATGTTTCAAGCTCAAATTTTCAGTTAAAAAAATGTATTCTCTGTAATAAAAGCAATATAATATTATAATGTTTCAAAAGAAATACTTTGCATTAAGGGATATAAGACTGTGCCTTTTTGCTCTTGTATGTAATGACCTTCACAAGTCTGCTTCCTCCTTACGTATGACTGCCAACAAATAAAGCTACCATGAGCATTACAAATGTTAGGACCACGCAGATACTGCATTACGATGCATGAACAAACTTTGGTGCAAATAATTCAACTGAACTTAAGATAACAACAAAGGACCTGTTGAAATAGTTACAAGTAGTTACATCAGGTACTACATATGTGCATCCACCAGAGAGAGAGTGTACATGATAGGGTGTTGCAAGAAAGAAGCCCATAGTATAAGAAAAGACACAAGAAAAGCCTGATGTTTGCAGGTGATAACCAGGACGGAGGCCTTGGAGGAAAAAGGGTGAGTATATAATCTTTTGATTAAGATCTCAGCTCTGAAAGTTGGGAGTGGTGTCAGAGTTTTGACTGAAAACAAGCTGGTGCATTTCAATAAATCGATGGAATCATGAGGAAGGGTTTCCTAACAGTGGTGATGATCCTAAGCATTCATCTAAAGTCGAACCCAAATTGGTTTAAAAACAGCAACGTGGAAGTGTCTGAATGGCCATCATAAAGCCCTGACCAGAATCCTGTAGAAAATGATGCCAGCCAGTAGGCCAACGAACCTGACTGAGTTACAGCAGCTCTATCAGGAGGCACTGGCAAGAATTCCAGCAAAGTATTATAAGAAGCTTATGGAAGGCTACCACAGCATACATAAGTCATTTTTAAAATGGCTATTCCTAGGTGTTTGAGTGAACCTAGAGTTCTTACATCACTTCCTGTGTGTCAAATTCTTCCCCCATCCCTTTATCAACATTACATATTGTCATGACATGTAAAAAATTGTGAGAGGGAGTGTGAAAAGAAACGGTGGAATCCCCATCACCGCCCACACCAGCATGCCGCTGTCGTTTTTTGTACACAGCACAATAAATTACTACAGTATCTCCACAGACACATTTAGACTTGTTCTGTTGTGTTTCACTTACTATCACATTCCTCTCCTCCTGTCCTGACAAAAACAAAGGATTTGCTTGATGACAGCCTGCTCAAAAGAGATATTTGCTGAGCATGCACACACCCTAGACAAGGTCTATTTATAGACCGGTAGAGCTAGAACGCCTACTCCTGCTGAGGGAAACCCTCTCAAGTATTTTACCCTTAGCTTGTAAGCTGGAACAACAACATCTGGCACTCTCAATCCTGAAGCACTAGGGCAGCCTTTTGTTTTCCTGACACAAGACATAACCTCATAGCAATCGCTAGTATTGGACCAAAGTTCTACAATTATACAAAATCATGATAAAAGTTCATTTATAATATTACACACCCATGCATTGTTGAATCAAATCACACATCTCTTTCTACTGCATTATTGTTTCTATGGCAACAACTAATACCTGGGGTGCTGCACCACGTAAACTTAATTAAATAAAAAAATATTTTGATTTTTATGTCAGGAGACATTGATTTATTATTTCTGGAAGGAGTCTCCAGTGTTAGACATGAAGCTGAATTAAATTAAAATTTTTCAGTAATGGGACTATGTATAGCTGCTATGGCATATATAAGTGATCACATTAAATGAACATTTTTTAATTTGATGTGTCATCCCTTTGTGAATCAAAAGTGTTAGTGGTAATTTTTTTTAATGTTTTATTCATGTTAGAGGATTTAATTGACTGCTCTATAATTTATCCTCATGATCTCATTGCTCTTATTCCTACAAAAAATTTTTCACTTGTATACATTTTACACAATATTTACTAAATTAATTATTATAGTCATATAGTAAGACAGTCCTGTCAGCAATTACTGAAGATGAATTCAGATCACTCACTCACTCACTCACTCATTTTCTACCGCTTATCCAAACTACCTCGGGTCACGGGGAGCCTGTGCGTATCTCAGGCGTCATCTGGCATCAAGGCAGGATACACCCTGGACGGAGTGCCAACCCATCGCAGGGCACACACACTCTCATTCACTCCCGCAATCACACACTAGGGACAATTTTCCAGAGATGCCAATCAATCTACCATGCATGTCTTTGGACCGGGGGAGGAAACCGGAGTACCCGGAGGAAACTCCCGAGGCACGGGGAGAACATGCAAACTCCACAAACACAAGGTGGAGGCGGGAATTGAACCCCGACCATGGAGATGTGTGCCCCCCTGAATTCAAATCAGTTCGGTTCAATTTATCTGTATATAATTCACATTTAAACAAGCTGTCTCAAAGCAGCTTAAAGTTTAAAATTAAGTTGATATTTATCTCAAACAATTTCCCCTAATTATCAAGCCTGAGGTGACGGTGCAAAGAAAAACTCCCTGAGATGATATGAGGAAGAAACCTTGAGAGGAACCAGACTCAGAAGGGAACTTCATCCTCATTTGGGTGACATTGGACCGGAAATAATGTCAATGTAAATAATGTCCTTTCTACAACAGTTTATAGCTGACAAGGCACCAAACAAACAAATCGTATTGCTTCTTACAATTTTATTGATATATATATATTTGTCCATGGGACAGGATGTGTGAGGTACATGCTGACCGCTAAGCCATTGTGCACCATATAACAAGTATATTGAAATTTGCTTGATCATATAATGGTAACTTTAATAGCAACATGTGAACCCCTGCTTACTGGTTTTCCCAATTAGCCAATCATGTGTATAAAATCATGCAAATTCAGGACAAGAACATCAGTTAACAGAATGGGTTAAATTTATGATCTGATGGACTACTACCATTGTAAGTGCCAGACAAAGTGCCACTGACATAGTCTCTAGAGTTTACACAGAGTGGTACTGTGTAAAAAATGTCCATAATTCTTCAGGTGGAGATGAGTTGTTGATGAGATCAGATCAGGGAAGAAAATTCAGGCTGGTTTGAGCTGACAGGAAGGCTATGGTAATGTGAATAACCACGCTTTATGACTATGGTAAACAGAAAAGCATCTCAAAATATACAAAACACCAAGCATTTAGATGAATGAGAGACAAGAGCAAAAGACCACATTGGGTTCAACTCCTGTCAGCCAAAAACAAGAATTTGAGGCTATCATGTGCACAGACTTACAGCCTTTCTGGCATGCCACCAACCATGCATGGGTTTTTCTTCCTGATATGTATTTAGCTGCTGCCACGTGATTGGCTGATGATGATGACGACAATTAAGCAGGTGTAATGATGTTCCTAAAGTGTCTTCCTAAAGTATATATATATACTATTATTATATATAATTTTACTTTAAATATATATATATATATATATATATATATATATATATATATATATATATATATAATATATTACAATATAATATATATACGGTACTGTGCAAACGTTTTAGGCAGGTGTGAAAAAATGCTGTAAACAAAGAATGCTTTCAAAAATGGAAGTGTTAAACATTTATTTTCATAAATGAACAAAATGCAGTGAATGAACAAAAGAGAAATCTAAATCAAATCAATATTTGGTGTGACCACCTTTTGCCTTCAAAACAGCAGCAATTCTAGGTACACTTGCACACAGTTTTTGAAGGAACTCGGCTGGTAGGTTGTTATATCTCCTTCTACACACACCCACACATTTGTAATGGTGTCAGTATCACATTTGACTTGTCCTGACTAGGTTAAGAGTCATTTTATGTATTTAGTTTTTTTTTTTCCTATCAACACTATCCCAAGGGTGTGACAGAAAAAAATCGTTGAGGAGTGACACTGACTGGTGTTTGTCTCTCCATCTCACGCTTTCTGAGTTTCACCACTCCTCGAAAAAAACACTCGTGAAGGATAAATTCAGAAACAGACACTTTTTGTGCATTAATCCCTGTGTGGGTGATCGGGGCAGACTCGTCTTTTCCCATTCACACATTAGAAACAGGTCAGGATCTTGTATAGATTCCTTTTGTGTGAGGGGATATTGGATTTTATTTCAGCAGCTTTAAATGATCGTTCCTACTGGTGTGGAAAAATACCAACTATTTCATTTTTTCCCAGTGAAGCCATGCATTAAATTTCTTCACATAACCATTTGTGGATCAGCTTTAACAATTTTGGACAGCAGCATTATTTCTTCCTAGACATAACTGACAGAACTCAACACTGAAAAATGCTTTTAGTCACTTTTGGTCCAATTTAAGTCCAAATCAGCCGAAATCAGTTTTGTTCTTCATATTACTGACTGTCCATGACATCACATAAAGGTTAAAGGGACAGTGTTAATTAGGATGAACGATTGCTGACCATAATGCTAATGTTAATTAATACTGCTTTACAGAAAAATACTTTCATTCCAATAAAACTGAAGAAGCTTGAGTAACTATTGCATGGAGTTTCATGCGTTCTCTTTGTTTCCATGGCCTCGTTCACACCTGGTATTAACATCCATCTTGTGTGATCTGATCATGTAGCTATTTACACCTGGCACTTTGAGAGCCTCTCCGGTGACCACTTGTGACTGGATTTCATGCATCATTTTTACTGGAGAAAGTTATCATGCACATAATTTACATCAGATTTTCACTGCATTTGTTTTTAGTCAAAATTGTCCCCTGAATCCTCTGAATCCTATCTAATATAACCGTACTTTCTGTTTCAATCAAATGCAACTAATGAAACTTAGAAATGAACAGAAGTTAAGACAAAAAGAGACACCCTGGAGACACCCAACAGACCAAACCATCTCCCAATAATTATATATTTTCTGGTTAGGTCAATTACTGTAGGTGCTTCTTTAGTCAATTTGGTAAATACATTGAGATGCTTCTGTGTTCACTTTACAAATATTACGCGTCAGATAAAGCCCACAACAGCCTCCTGGTGGTCCAGCGGCAAGATCCCGCATTCTCGTCATGGCCATGGTTCAGTTCAGTTAACCCAGCTACTGAAGAGTGCCGGCCCCAAGCCTGGATAAAATGAAAGGGTTGTGTCAGGAAGGGCATCGTGCGTAAAACCTGTGCCTAATCTAATATGCAGATCACATGATCCATTGTGGTGACCCCGAACAGGGAGCTGCTAAAAGACCAACAAAAACATACATATCCCACATCACCTCCAAAGGTGGTTTGTGTGACTGGATCACAAGGTGTCTCTGAGATGCACTGGATTCTGTTTACACCTACTTAGTACTGTTCACTTGCAATAGGATCAAACAGTTGTGTGAATAGTATTTATGTGGCTTTTCTCACATAACATGCCAGTAGGTGGACCGGCTACTCTAAATTGCCTCATGTTGTAAAGAAGTAAGCAAAAGTGTGTGCATGGTGCTCTGCAATGCACTGGCATCCAACACGGTGCCTCATGAGACCCGGATTCAGGTAACGTTGACCAGATTATTACTGAAAATAAATCAATGAACGATCAAAGCACTTGTTATCTGCTGTAAATATACATTTGAATAATTTTTCACAATATATTAAGTTTGTTAGTAAAGATGCTTCAAATGTAGTTTTCTTTGCCAGAAAAGAATACTACGATGTTTTGATTTTCTCAAAAACCGTTTGACTTGGCAACCTTATTGTCTTGTACTTAAACTAGCAGGCAGTCAGGAAGTGAACAATTAACATTGCAGGTTCAAACAACGCCGGTTCGGTTATGGAAAGTTTTCAGTTATGGAAAGCAACATTAAAAAGGAAAGAAAAACAATATAACAATTTTGAGATATTTTCTCAATACATATATATGGTATAGGAAAATAATTAAAATTGGGTGTGATGCACTCCAGCATGAAGAAATTTTATTTTATTCTGTTCATCTGAGAAAAACTCAGCGTGACATCACTGAGTTTTCCCAGCATAAACTTTTTTTTTTAAAAAAAAACCTAAAGCACAGCTAAAGGGGCCTAGTCTGTGCCCTAAGCTCTGTGTCATTTATCTTGGCTTGTGATGATATCCCAACATTCAGCAGCTTCCTCCACAGGGCACTGCGAGAAGCTGTTAATGTGCCTCATTACATTTTCTTGAAACATTTATTGTGGAAGATTACCAGAACACATTTATTTGACTTCTTTGAATTTTAATAACTTGCTAAGACTATCGTTAAATGTGATTCAAAGACAGAAAAGGGCAATTTAGCTTCATGTCAATGTGAAACTCTTTAGTGAGACTGAGAATGTTCTAATCAAAACAGATTCAAATGCTTATAACTAATTAAATGATATGAAAAATAATTGAAAAAAAAAAACCCAAACAACTCCATTAAGTTTAATAAAACCCAGTGGACATGTTATTTGCGTTCCTTCTTGAATGTTTTTTGCAACTACATATCTATTAAATCCTCTCCGTGTAGAATAGAGTGTATGCAAACTTTGCTTATTTATGAAACATTACATTTTATTTTAAAATTGTGAATACTTCTCAAAATAATTCAAAGTATTAAAAATAAAACAACACAGCAAAATCAAACAGTACAAAGTTTAAATCGTACATATAGTAGTATTTTTTGAGTACAAAAATAATTTGTTTCTTTGAATACTCTCTCACTCACTCACTCATTTTCTACCGCTTATCCGAACTACCTCGGGTCACAGGGAGCCTGTGCCTATCTCAGGCGTCATCGGGCATCAAGGCAGGATACACCCTGGACAGAGTGCCAACCCATCGCAGGGCACACACACACTCTCATTCACTCACGCAATCACACACTACGGACAATTTTCCAGAGATGCCAATCAACCTACCATGCATGTCTTTGGACCGGGGGAGGAAACCGGAGTACCCGGAGGAAACCCCCGTGCCTCGTGCCACACACACAAGGCGGAGGCGGGAATCGAACCCCCAACCCTGGAGGTGTGAGGCGAACGTGCTAACCACTAAGC
This sequence comes from Tachysurus vachellii, assembly GCF_030014155.1. Classification (NCBI taxonomy): domain Eukaryota; kingdom Metazoa; phylum Chordata; class Actinopteri; order Siluriformes; family Bagridae; genus Tachysurus; species Tachysurus vachellii. The sequence goes on along the minus strand of NC_083478.1, from coordinate 15,966,415 downwards.
CACCGTGCCCCCTTCTTTGAATACAATATTTCAATTGGAGTGGATTTGTGGATTTTGTGGAACAAAATCTGCAACTGACAAAATTTCAATCAATTTCAAATCAGATTTTTGAAAACAATTTAATTTAATAAGCTTTAAGCAAAAGAACCCACAAGAGGTCTAGATATCACTTTTTTTTTGTTTGAATATACCATTACAGATGGCATCATCAGAAATAGAACAAATAACTCTAGCAGTATCCTTAACCAGAAATAACACTTTTAGCACAGTCCAGACTCATTTGTTTGATCATTAGTTTAGGTTTGTCTCTTCTTACTTGTTCTCCCTGTGTCTGTAATGTTCCTAACATTTCTCCAACATCCCAAAAATATAGAGGTAGAATCAGTGTGATGGGCTGGTGTCCCTTACAGGGTGTATTCTTGTCTTATGCCCAGTGTTCCTGTGTGTTGAGACACAGGAGCCACCATGACCCTGACCAGGACCCATACCTTTTTCCAGAGACCTTCTAGCTTAAAGACCATAATTAATAATGATATATTAATACCTCAAAGAACAAAGAATCTAACTACGCCAAACCTCTCTAAAGAAAACTGGTTGTGTGTTGGCTTTACACATTGTTTGAGTGAGTGTTTACTATATGGTGTAAAAGTGTGAGGAATCCTGACTATCACACCCATATGTGGGTCTTCCCAAAGTTTAAAGCACACAATTTTCTAGAATGTCTTTGTATGCTGAAGCATTAAGAATCCTCCTTTACTGGAACTATGAGGTCCAAATGTGTTCCATGAAGACGTAGCATGCTAAGGTTGGAGTGGAAGAGCTCAAGTGGCCTGCACAAAACCCTGACCTCAACCCTAATCCTAATGATGCACAATCCCAAATGCACAAATCCCCACAGCCATGTTCCAAAAATTGGAGGTTAAAGGGGAACTAAAGCTATAATGGTGTACACAGCAAGGTTATGTGAACGTGATTGGTCAGGCGTCCACATAGTTTTGGCCATATAGTGTAGCTCATGTCTTTATGTAATTTTGTGTGAATCTGTAAAATGTCAGTGCAGTGGTAGAAAAGGTTGGGCTACTCAGGCACTGGTTGAAAGATAGGGATTTCAAATCCTAGTAGCCTCAAGCTACCATTGGACTGTAGATCAAAGCCAAGTCTTAATTACTGGATAAAATATGGAAAGGTAAATGTCTGAAAATCATATTTTCTGTATAAATTCTTTTGAAATCTTCAATATTTGGTGACCATATCATGAATTCTGCCATACTGTACCTTTTCCAGCCCTAGCTTGGACATCATATAACCTTTTTTCCAGCTGTGGCTTTGCCCCCATCTCCTGCATCTCTAAATTTTTCCATTAGGAAACACTGTCCTGAATGGAAAGTTTGAAATGAACGAAATGCAGTAACGTAACCGAATCAATCACACTATTTTCCTTCTTCTCGCCCAGATCATGAAAGACATGGCTGTGTTAGAATTCGCCGTCCGAATTTAAACCCAGCTGGGACTAATTCGCATTTTTGTGTGTTTGTATTTAAACATGGCTCCTGTTTTCTCGCGTTCACTGATTCCCCCTCGATCTACAATGAGCTTCTTGTGCGCAAGCAGCGCGCAAGAGCGAGGGCTTCTTTGGCGAAGGCGCACCGCCTACGTCATGGATTCCTGAGCTCTGTGGGCTCCGCAGGAAAAGCCCTGCTGCCTCCGACATGGAGCTGCTCCAGGGTCTCCATGGAGATGCGCATAAACAGGAGGAAACACTGAGGGAATCCCGTTATTTTACAGCATTGGCCCATATTATAAACAGCCCGAGCTGAGAAGGAAGTCGCTCTCGGTGCTCACAGTAAATCCTAAGAGCAACAGGGGAAAGAAGTCAGTTGCAGTTCTACAGTATTTTTATATACACATCTGATCTGAGGGATTATATTTTCTCTCGTTTTTATTTTTTGTTTATATATATCTGGTTTTCTACCTTTTTTTTCTTTCTTAGTTTGAACTGTATTTCCCTCCAAATGTTTAAAGATACTTGGAGACTGGCGCAATACCACAGCATGAGGTCGATGGATCAAGGTATGGATGGCGCGTGCAGAAGGGTTGTGATTAACTGGTAATCAACGTATTTGATTTTATTTGTTGTTGTTGTTTATTTCATATTTACTAAATGATATATGGTGTCCAGAGCTAAAACACGAAAATATAATGCCTGACAAGTTGCATGACAGCAGGACAGAAGCAGGATTATGTAGACTTTTCCCTGCATGTTAAGAGTAACTTCTACGACAGAGTCATCCAAGATTCGTTGTATTGCGCGTGTGAACAGGATTCTCCTACAGCATAACATTTAAAGATCTAACACCTTATATAGAAAATGCACTGGGTTTATTTAACCTCACACGTGGCTCATCACTAAGCTGTACTTTAGTCTTGCCAAGCATTTGGTTTAAAATGCCTTCAGAGAACACGCAGTGCTTTATTATGTCTTATGTCTGGTGTGTGCTACGTGTCAGTAGGTGGTCAGGGAAGCCCGTTGCTTTTATAGCGCACAGGACGCCCACCCGCGCACCTTGCGTTTGCTTACGTGTGTTGTGCTGGCACGAGGATGCGTAATAAAACTACACGAACAAGCACAAGCAGGGATCATTTCTCCCAGGCGCTTCGCCATAAGCTTCAATGAAGTTTCCTTCTTCAAGTAGTTCATATTGCTGACGTCTGTCCGTCCGGACGGAGATGCTGCGGGTCCCAGTGCGCTTCACTGCAACATACTCAAGGAGTAACATGACATGAGTGCAGGTAGACATGGACATGAAGACTACTCACTTGCTTATTTGTATATATAGTGTATATATAGTGGGTCTTGATGGATGGATCAACAATAGAAAATGTTTAAGACACTTTGATAGCCAAATTTGATGGTATAATCATTTTGTGTGTTTGATTATTGAAAAAAAATGCATTATGGGTTAAGGCACACTATGGCACACCCATGCCACTATGACCTGGTATACAGGATGGCATCCTGTAATTCCTCAAAACACACTGGAAAATCAGGGAAATCGAAAAATGATTTATTATGTATGATATTTGATGCTTAGATAGAATCCTGTTTAACGCACAAAGAGTGCGTTTTTTTTTTAACAATATCTAGCCTAGTACATTTTAGAGTTAAGTGCCACATGGTTAGAATATGAACCGGTGATGGGTTTCATGCTCTTTTTCTGTCAATGTTTTGTGTTGAACACTCGAGGGCAGCAACATGTAGGATCACAGGCTGCGTTCAAAAACCGTTAAAACGCTTGTTAAGAAGCGTCAGATATCAACAGGAGGCGTTTATCTCCTCTATCTGTACAGTTCTAAGCTCACAGACACTCCCACTCTCTGTCCTCTGAAACTGATGGCGGAAGTTAACGTTTGCGTCTCACGGCTGCATCACTTTCACGCACAGAGCGCTTCTGGTTCCCTGATCTCCTCATTTACACTCCACATTCTCAGTTTCTTAGACCATTCTTCTGTAATTTTATGGTTCAGACTTTGAGACAACTTGCAGATAAGGCAGATGAGCTCTTTTTACCAAAAAGAAAAGGAGAGTGAGTTAAGGCTCTCTGGAGATCTCACTCAAGTGAACTCCGAGGAGCTGGAGTTTGATTACCTGTTTAACTATGAGCCGCCTGACAGCAACTTTCCTTCTGGAGATCTTAAAGGTCTGTTTTTACATAGTCTTTTATGTCTATGGTTTGTGGAAGGGTGTGTGGGGGTGTGTGGAATAGATTATTGATGTTTAATTGCAGTGCAGTGGCAGTGCAAAGTGTGCAACGGTGTTTTAGACAGAATAAATTGGCTATGTGATGTCTTTAAGTGTAAGCATTTTACTTATAGTTGTTTCTTATCTGTTTAGGGTATAGTTTTTGATATTCAGGTTAGATGACATTTAAATGAATGTATGATGACATATTATCAATGTTTGGAAATACCCAACAGCCATTTCTCATTTTCTTGTTCCCTATATGTACTGTTTTAAAAGCCAGTTCCAAAATTGTAGTTAAGAAAAGTGCGATTTTCTACTCGCTTGACTCTTTCACACCAGTTTTTACTCTCAATTTGATAGTGCCAAAAACTCAAAACTCACAGTCTGCATGTTTTTTTTTTTGTGTTATTGTTTTATGTCACTATTTCAAGTTTATACTCAAATAATCGAACAGTAGCTGATTAGATGGTAAAATAAATTCTGTGCCATTTTATTTTCCTGCTTTTCCATGCCATTTGTTATTTATAGTTCTAGATGTTAAACTCTGATATATTTAGCTCAAACCTAAATATGAAACAAAGGTGTACGATGTAAAAATATTTGAAAGCATGGTCAGAATTTTTTACCATATTGTCCAATCCTGCTAATGACCATACAGTATTAATCTATGTCCTCGTGTTTTTTAGATGACACCGATCTCCACATACACGCACACCCTTACCCCTTGGGCGAGACTTCCCCCTACACTGAAAGCAGCACTGAAGCTCTTTCTGGCTATGAGCACCTGGGGCCTAAAAATTACGTAGAGCAAGTAAGATCTGGTCCCCAAGCTGTGAGCCCCAGGATTGAGATCACGCCATCACGTGAGCATCACAGCCATGGGACCAACTCACTCCATGACCCACTGGTGAATGCCAGCCCCAGGCCTACACTCACTGTGCCTGGTCTGGATTGTGCCATCTACCGTGAGCCTCAGTGCCTGAGCCCAGCCAGCAGCAACTCTTCAACCTCATGGCACTCTGAGACTTACTCGCCTTTCGCATCACCCTGTGTGTCCCCAGGTAGTGGGCAGGTTGTGGCTGGTGAGCTGTGTCCTCGCTTCCAAAACATCCACACAGGCTCTCCTCGCACCAGCCCAGGCACATCACCTCACACTAGCCTGACTGAGGAAAACTCGTCTCCGAGGCCCAGCTCTCGCTCTGCCTCGCCTCAGGGCAAACGCACCTACGACATGTACAAGAACCCAAATCTGGTGGCTGCTGCTCGATCACGAAGTCCTTCGCCACATGGCAGCCATGATGATCGTCATACTGGCACCCATTATGGCTCCAACAGCGTGAAAGAAGTTGTCAACGGGTTTGGGCCAGTCTCAGTACCCACAAAGATTGTCAGAACCACACAGCCACCCTACACTATATACCCAGACGACCATGGAGAGAGCTACCTGGTGGAACAAGACGTTAAGACCAAAGCAGAGCCATACTTTGTCATTCCAACAATTTGGCCCAATAAGCTGGTGCCTGGGATCTGCAGGTAGATTCCAGTCAGCTCCCACTGCATAAAATACAGCACAGGCAGATCTTCACATTCAGTCAGACCAAATGAACACTAAACATTAAATGTAACACGTAGAAACCATTTCCTGGAAGACTTTCATACTGAGTAACTGTATCTGCATCATTCCAACACTCATTTCAGTAAACAATTGAAAGTTTTGGGGATTTTTGGTGAAGAAATCTGAGTGTGTTTTTTTCCCCCACAGCATCCCTATAACCTCTCTGCCTTCTCTGGAGTGGCCTTTGCCCAGCCGCACAGACCAGTATGAGCTGCACATCGAGGTGCAGCCCAAACCTCACCACAGGGCACACTATGAGACCGAGGGCAGCCGGGGGGCTGTTAAAGCTCCAACTGGTGGACATCCAGTGGTACAGGTGTGTGATTTTTTAAGCTGTATTTATCAATGAAACAGCTTATTAACTTTATCATAATATTATATAATACAACATAGGAATCTAACAGCAATATTTATTATATTATCGACAACACGCATGAAAACTAGATTCTTTCAATTATTTACAAGAATTTCAGAGCTTAGTACTGTGTAGGTCATGTTTTTGCTTCAATGACTGTATACTCAAGCTGGCATGGACTCTACAAGTTTGTGCAAGACCTCATGATCCATTTTTAGATCAAATCCATCGTGTCTTCTGAACACATGCTTCACTAGAAGAGATTAAGCATGAGGAAAATCTGACCTTTTGTACAAAGCATTTTAAACGGTCAAACAATTCTTATATTTAAATAGGGATCTAGAAATAGTTAAGAATATTAAAGATTCAGTATACTGAATATTTACATTCTTTGTTATAAATATTTGTATAGAGATTTGTAAACCCGTCTGTTTCTTTCCAATTTTTAATGTTCACTGTGGTCTCAGACGTTGAAGCTCCTTTCTAACCCCGAGAACAATGTCACAAAAAAACCCCAAGCAATCTACAACAGATGGAATAAAAAACTGTTCTGACAAAGAAAGACATACAGTATACAAACAAATAAGAGTGGGAGTGACATGGCGTTAGTTATGGAAACTTTCTGTCTGTCACACTGAGCTCTGCTTGTGGTAGTTGGGTTTTGGGTTATACATCACCTTCGGTGACTTACGTTAATCACACCTACAGTTTGCTGCAGATATCAGACTTCTTTGAGAAGTGAAAGACAGAGGAAGAAAGAGACCTTGAGACTCAAAAGTAAAGCCATCCTCTTCTAAACCCCGATATGCAGTTATTAATCAGTACAATATAGACCAGGTGTAGAGCGGAAGGAGTTAAAAGGATATTGAAAGGATGATCAGTATGAGAATGAACGAGCAGAGGTCAGCGATAATGATTATAGCTGCAGTTCTTACCTATATTCCAATGAAGCAATTGGCCATGGGCATGATATGTTTAGGAAGTGAAAGCTTTTGGGGCAAACTCTCTGGAATCCGTAACAGCAGAAGAGTCACAATTGTAGAAGCATTATGCAGAAGTAGAACATCAGTATGACCCGAACAGAGGTCCAGAGGTCCTCATTTCAAACGTTTATTTCTACAAAATTATCTGGAAAGACTATTTTAAAGGCTGAAATTAATTCCTCTTTTTAGAAATAGGCTTAATGGTCTTATATTGGAGGAGTTTTACACACAGTTTAGTTACGTAATGCAGCAAGTGTTGTATTTAATTTGAGATATATATATATTTGCTGTATAATTAGTCCTTCCAGGATTTTGTAGACATTCAGACTTTTTCAAAAATCTTAGTTTAATAACCTTGCATTATTCTTAAGTAGCTCAAATTATGACATAAAAAATGTGATCTTTTTCGTACGTGAATTTTTATTTAATATTCTGTTTACAGGTTAAACACTGTATTATGAAAAATTAATATTGACACAGATGCCCTTGTGTGCGTGTGTGTGCGTGTGTGTGTGTGTGTGTGTGTGTGTGTGTGTGTGTTAATCCTGGTAATCTTACACTCTTCAATCTGTCGGTGAAGAGACTGGGTCTTTGTTTTTGATTGAGTTCAGCATTATATAAAGTAGTTTGCTATTTTATTAGTTTGATTTCACTGTTATTTCTATTCACTGTTATATAAGTTTATCTCGATACCATAAAAAAAACATAGTATTGTGACGGTGTTGCAAACTAATACAAAGTTCTACTGATTGTCCGTGTCTTCATGGTGACCAAACTCTTAGATGGCTTAGTTAAGACAGAGAAGCAGTGCTTTCACTGTGCTTTTATAGATGATTCTAGATTATATAGAATCAGTAAAAACCAGTGTTTACAAATTTTTTCATGACATTTACTGTAACCTATTCAAACCTAAAGTTTACACTAGTTCTTGTACTGACATGGTGTGGATGTGAGTTCACATCATGTCACGTCACGTCACGTCGTGTCACGTCACGTCACGTCTCACCTGTCTTACTACATGACCTCGTGTCCCTTGACAGCCTTGTTATGTGGTTTGCCTTTTTTTTTTTACTGATTACACTGTTGAATCAAGGGTCAATAATAATTCTCATGTATGTTTGTGTGAAACCTGACAGAATAAATGCAAAACCGTTTCGCCACTGTGCATTTGTGCTTTTGGGGTTTAGATAATTTTAGTTGCTTCTTCATGCTTTGTGGTTTTTGCACACTTCCTTCCGATGTAGTCCCTTGGTTTTTGTTGAGTGCTGATCTAATTTGTGTTTAGTTTGTATGTGTTTGTGTGTCTGTGTGTGTGGGTGGATGTGTGTGTGTTATAGTCTGTGGATGTGTGTGTGTCCTTCTCAGAATTCACATGACTGTCTCTTAACTATTCTCAAAATCTCATGAGGTTTTATGAATCAGGATGCCTGATAGTTTTTGTTTAAATTCAAAGAAAAAGGGGCTGCTGATGTTTGTCTTCCTGCCGGACAATAATTCACATTCATCCATAAGCTGAATTTAGTGGAGATATCTTGAGCACTGCTACAAAAGCATTCACAATGCGCCATTTCTTTTTTTTGCCACCTGATTTGTGTGAGAGGGTGAGATGTGAAGACGTATGATGTATGATTGCATGTGTACAGGGGTGAAAAAGAGAGTGATATAGCTGTGGTGATTCTGGTTTCTTGTGATTAGGGATTTTTAGACTGATAGCAATGATTGAATGATTCTCAGATTGCATCTTAAGTTTATCATACAAACCCATCAGCAGACAGAGTTTATTAGCAATTAAAAGCTTTTAATGTGCTTGTTCTATATAGACTTACACAGAGACTTGTAGGTTTTATTTATTTATTAAAGAAAGTAAGGAGGTTTTAGTTAGGAGTTGTTGTTAGGAGTTTATTTATTCAGGCATCTTTACAACAGTGGGCATTCAAGTTACTTGGTAATGTGCATTTTTTGTCTTAATCACCATCAAGAGAGAAAGAAAAATTCCTGAGAACGTAACAGCTGCTCTGAAGTAAGTGTCAGAGTTTTGTTGATGTTCCACAGCATTAAATGTAACTCAACATTAAACCAATTTAAAAAAAATAATGAACATTATTTAAAGATATTTATTTAATTGGCAAAGTATAAATAGTGGCTATTTGTTGTGGGACGTGAGGAATAAAACCCTTCCAGATGTAGAAAAAAAAAAATTCAGACCCTGTCATTTAATCCATACTTTATAAAGGTATTTTGACCATTTCTGAAGACATCATCCGATTTACAGAAGAAATGATTAGGAATGAACATCTCTGAGCAGAGCTGAGCAATACGCTTTATTTTCTTTCTGCTGCTCCATATTATGTTGCTACTCTATTGTATTGTGATTAGTTTTGCCCTGCTGAGCTTTTTTTTTTTTATTACAGAGGTGGCCATCATAGATGTTTCCTCTGTCACGGCGCTGCCATGTTTTGCATATGAAAATTCCCCTTTTCATCCTTCTGTTAAACAGGGCCTTTATTTACTTTAAGGATAGAATACATAAAAGAACATTTTCTAGTGAAAGTGTTAATATTCTATGAAGAGAAAACATCAGATTAGAAATAAAAAAATACCCTGGTTTAATAATTAATAATAATAATAATAATAATAATAATAATAATAATAATAATAATAATAATAATAATAAACTTTTATTTTGTACAGCGCCTTTAAAAGTATATTATTGCAGACTTGAGTCTGTCTTGGTCTAATTCTAGCATCGGTAAGTTAGTTAAGTTATAATATAATGTGTAGAGATATATTAAGAGTGCTGATTTCCTCCTAGTTAGTGGGTTATTCCAGGTAAAATAGTAGTTGCGATAATAACAATGGTTGTGAAAGCTTTTCCTGAAGAGCCCTCACTAGTGACCTGTGGATTTCCTGCAGACTTTTAGAGATTAAGGCACAGCAAAGAGAAAACATCTGTGGCTTGTAAGACAGTACAGACGCTGCTGGCTTGCATTCAAGCTTGCAGGAGAAACTGAATTTTCCAGCAGTGGGTCTGTTCAACCACGTGTGCAGAGTTAGGACTAAATTAGTACACCATGCACTGCAGCTCCCTGCTCACTCAGTAGGAGGGTAAAGTGCATAGTGTCTGATCATCTGTGTAGCTGAAATCCTCCTTTTCACTTCATTACATAGTGCTTAAGAAGAAAGTCTCTTTTTTGTGCAACTTTAAGCTGCTCTATGATTTTAGTTGAGGATTGGTAAAAGGATGTGTTGTAGGTAACTGAAACCACACATCAGGCCAGATGTTTTATCATTTTTATTATCTTTTATGACATATTAATTAATTTGAGAGAATAACTAATTGTATTTTATTTCTTTTCTTCAGCTACATGGATACAGAGGCAAAGAGCCGCTCGGGCTGCAGATCTTTATCGGCACGGCTGACGAGCGGATCTTGAAGCCCCACGCCTTCTACCAGGTGCACCGCATCACAGGCAAGACCGTGACCACGACCAGCTATGAGAAGATAATCAATAGCACAAAGGTGTTAGAGATCCCTCTAGAGCCAAAGAACAACATGAAAGCAATGTAAGTCAAATATGCGTTAAATTAAAGAGAGAAAGGGTGTCAATAAACACCCAAAATTAAGATATATAAAAGATAATTTCTTTATACAATGTGATTTTTTTTTTAGCATACAAATAATTTTAGAAACAAATAAATATTCTATCCAGTGAAGGTAGATACTTTAACGGGATGGTAAGAAAAATAGACCTATATATCTAAAAGTTTTTTAACCTACCGCCAAAATATAACAACGTAATAACCAAGATTAAAGAATCAAACGATTTACAACATTGTAGTGTAGAATAGGACATTTTCTATACTCAAATCCCAACTCCAAGGTTTTCCTTTCGGGGGAACTCTACACTGCGTCAGGAGCTGATGCTATAAGCAGCGTTCCCACAGCGTCAGCCTTGACGCAGTGTCTCGTTCTCTTCTCAGGGAACTGGGTTACGTACGTAACCTGGTGTAGTTTGGTTCAGCTTTTACTTCAAAGAGAGAAAGAATTCTTTTAAATAAATCTTTTCACTGTGCATTTTGTCAGCAAGCTAAATATAAAGACTTCTTTCAGTGTATCAAGACAAATGTGACCTCTGATCAAAACAGTACATTTTCTACATTTAACCACGACTCTGTATTAGAATCGACTGCGCTGGGATTCTGAAGCTCAGGAACGCCGATATTGAGCTGAGGAAAGGCGAGACAGATATCGGG